>NC_052319.1:39676501-39976501 GCF_016432855.1 Salvelinus namaycush | reverse complement strand
ATCCGGTTTCCGAGCTGGTCACGGGTGCACCTCAGCCACGCTCAAGGTACTAAAAAATATCATAACCGCCATCGATAAAAGACAGTACTCTGCAGCTGTCTTCATCGACCTGGCCAAGGCTTTCGACTCCGTCAATCACCACATTCTTATCGGCAGACTCAACAGCCTTGGTTTCTCAAATGACTGCCTCGCCTGGTTCGCCAACTACTTCTCAGACAGAGTTCAGTGTGTCAAATCGGAGGGCCTATTGTCCGAACCTCTGGCAGTCTCTATGGGGGTACCACAGGGATCAATTCTCGGGCCGACTCTTTTCTCTGTATATACCAATGATGTCGCTCTTGCTGCAGGTGATTCCCTGATCCACCTCTACGCAGACGACACCATTCTGTATACATCTGGCCCTTCTTTGGACACTGTGTTAACCTCTCTTGGGTACGTGAGATGTTAGCGTCCCACCTCTTCAACAGCCAGTGAAACTTCTGGGCGCCAAATTCAAATACAGAAATACTCATTATAAAAATTCTGAAAACAAAACATATTTTACATAGGTTTAAAGATGAATTCTTGTGAATCCAATCACGGTGTCAGATTTAAAAAATGCTTTACGGCGAAAGCATACCTTACGATTATTTGAGAACATAGCTCAGAGGACAAATCATTACAAACAGTAACCAGCCAAGTAGAAGAGTTACACAAGTCAGAAATAGAGATAAAATGTATCCCTTACTTTTGATGATCTTCATATGGTTGCACTCAGCAGACATTCATTTACTCAATAAATGTTCCTTTTGTTCGATAAAGTCTCTTTATATCCAAAAACCTCTGTTTTGTTCGTGCGTTTTCTTCAGTAATCCACAGGCTCAAACGCAGTCAAAACAGGCAGACAAAAAATCCAAATTGTATCCGTAAAGTTCATAGAAACATGTCAAACGGTGTTTATATTCAAGCCTCAGGTTGTTTTTAGCCTAAATAATTGCTAATATTTCAACCGGACAATAACGTCGTCAATATAAAATGTAAACAAGAAAGGCACTCTCTCGGGTCTCGCGCATGAAAAAGCTCTGTGACACTTTAGGGTCCACTCATTCAGACTGCTCTTACTTCCTCATTTTTCAGAATACAAGCCTGAAACAATTTCTAAAGACTGTTGACATCTAGTGGAAGGCATAGGAACTGCAATTTAAGTCCTAAGTCAATGGATACTGTAATGGCATTGAATAGAAAACTACAAAACCACAAAAAAAACTACTTCCCGAATGGAGTGTTTTTAATCCAAATCTACCAGTTATATGCATATCATATCTTCTGGGCCCGAGAAGCAGGCAGTTTAATTTGGGCATGCTTTCATCCAAAATTCCGAATGCTGCCCCCTACCCTAGAGAAGTTAACTGATCTCCAAACGAGCTTCATTGCCATACAACACTCCTTCCGTGGCCTCCAACTGCTCTTAAACGTTAGTTAAACCAAATCCATGCTTTTCAACCATTCGCTGCCCGCATCTGCCTGACCAACCATCCAGCATCACTGCTCTGGACGGTTCTGACTTAGAATATGTGGAAAACTACAAATACCTAGGTGTCTGGCTAGACTGTAAACTCTCCTTCCACACTCATATCAAACATCCCAATCCAAAATTAAATATAGAATCGGCCTCCTTCAGTCACGCTGCCAAACATACCCTCGGAAAACTGAGTATCCTACGGATCCTCGACTTCGGCGATGTCATTTACAAAATACCTTCCAATACTCTACTCATCAAACTGGATGTAGTCTATCACAGTGCCATCTGTTTTGTCACCAAAGCCCCATATACCACCCACCACTGCGACCTGTATGCTCTAGTCGGCTGGCCCTTGCTACATATTCGTCGCCAGACCCACTGGCTCCAGGTCATCTATAAGTCTCTGCTAGGTAAAGCTCCGCCTTATCTCAGCTCACTGGTCATGATAGCAACACCCACCAGTAGCACGTGCTCCAGCAGGTATATCTCACTGGTCATCCCCAAAGCCAACACCCCCTTTGGCCGCCTTTCCTTCCAGTTCTCTGCTGCCAATGACTGGAATGAATTGCAAAAATCGCTGAAGCTGGAGACTCATATTTCCCTCACTAACTTTAAACATCAGCTCTCAGAGCAGCTAACCGATCGCTGCAGCTGTACATAGCCCATCTGTAAATAGCCCATCCAATCTACCTACCTCATCCCCATATTGTTTTTATTTACTTTTCTGCTCTTTTGCATACCAGTATTTCTACTTGCACATCATCATCTGCTCATCTATCACTCCAGTGTTAATTTTCTAAATGTAATTACTTCGCTACTATGGCCTATTTATTGCCTTACCTCAAGGCATTTGCACACACTGTATATAGACTCTTTTTTTCTATTGTGTTATTGACTGTACGCTTGTTTATTCCATGTGTAACTGTGTTTGTGTCGCACTGCTTTGCTTTATCTTGGCCAGGTTGCAGTTGTAAATCAGAACTTGTTTTCAACTAGCCTACCTGGTTAAAAAAAGGTGAAAAGAAAAGAAGTTGGGTGGGGGTACTGTCACACCTGCTCCCGCTCTTCCTCCCCCTGGCGCTCGAGGGCGCCAGGACCCCCAGCATTACGCACTTAAGCCACCATCAGTACGCACACCTGCCTTCCCCCCATCACACGCATCAGCGATCATTGGACTCAATTACTTGTCATTACCTTCCCTATATCTGTCTGTTCCCAAGCTCTGGTCCCTGCGTCGGGATTAATTGTCTAGTGTCTGTTCCCGAATAAATGTCTGACTCCCCGTACCTGCTTCTCCTGTCCGGCGTCGGCCCGTACATAGTGAGATACTGCAGACATACTGTTGTCATTTTATTACCAGCCGTAGAACCAAACGAAGGTATTTAGCTGCATGTGCAAAGCTGTTTTCCAGGCAAAGGGTGGCTATTTGAAGAATCTCAAATATATATTTTGATTTGTTTAACACTTTTGGTTATATGATTCCATATGTTTATATTTCATAATTGAAGTCTTCATTATTATTCTACAATGTAGGGAATAGTATTTTTTTTTTTAGAAAAACCCAGGAATGAGTAGGTCTAAAACTTTTGACCGGTAGTGTAGGTGTCCAAGTGGGAAAAGTCAGTGTGGAGTGCAATAGACATTGTGTCATCTGTGGATCTGTTGGGGCAGTATGCGAATTGGAGTGGGTCCAGTGTGTCTGGGATGGTGTTGATGTGAGCCATGACCAGCCTTTCAAAGCAAAGAGGTCAGATACCTGGCAGTGTGGTGCCTGGACAACAACCTCTCCCTCAACATCAGCAAGACATAGCAGCTGATGATCATGGACTACAGGAAACGGAGGGCCGACCACACCCCCATTCACATCGACAAGGCTGTAGTGGAGCGGGTCGAGGTCTTCATGTCCCTCGGTATCCACATCACTAGGATCTATCATGGTCCAAACATACCAAAGCAGTAGTGAAGGCACGACAACACCTCAGGAGGCTCAAAAGATTTGGGCCCTCAGACCCTTCAAAATGTTTTACAGCTGTACCATTGAGAGCATCTTGACTGGCTGCATCACCGTATGGTATGGCAACTGCTTGGCATCCGATGGGAATGCGCTACAGAGGGTAGTGCGTACGGCCCAGTACATCACTGGGGCCAGAACTTCTATACCAGGCGATGTCAGAGGAAGGCCTTAAAAATCAGTGGTTTATAGTACTTAAGTAGTACTTTAAAGTATTTTAACTTATGTAGTTTGTTGGTGTATCTGTACTTTACTATTTTTGACTTCACCACATACCTAAAGAGAATGTACTTTTCGCTCCATAGAGTCACTGACACCCAAAATAACTAGTTACATTTTGAATGGTTAGCAGGACAGGAAAATGGTCTAATTCACATATTTGAATTTTATTGGTCACATACACATGGTTAGCAGATGATATTACAAATGTAGCGAAATGCTTGTGCGTCTAGTTCCAACAGTACAGCAATATCTAACAATTCCACAACAACTACCTAATACACACAAATCTAAGTAAAGGGATGGAATAAGAATATGTACATAAATATATGGATGAGCGATGACCGCGCGACATAGGCAAGGTGCAACAGATGGTATAAAAGCCGTATTTACATATGGGATGAGTAATACAAGATATGTAAACATCATTAGTGGAATTAATAAGTGACTAGTGATCCATTTGTTAGAGTGGCCAATGATTTCAAGTCTGTATGTCGGCAGCAGCCTCTGTGTTAATGTTGGCTGTTTAACATTCTGATGGCCTTGAGATTGAAGCTATTTTTCCAGGCTCTCGGTCCCAGCTTTAAAGCACCTGTACTGACCTCGCCTTCTGGATGGTAGCAGGGTGGACAGGCAGTGGCTCGGGTGGTTGTTGTCCTTGATCTTTTTGGCCTTCCTATGACATCGGGTGCTGTATGTGTCATGGAGGACAGGTAGTTTGCCCCCGGTGATGCGTTGGGCAGACCGCACCACCTTCTGGAGAGCCCTGCGGTTCTGGGCGGTGCAGTTGCCGTACCAGGCAGTGATGCAGCCCGACAGGATAATATCAATTGTGCATCTAAAAGTTTGAGGGTTTTAGGTGACAAGCCAAATTTCTTCAACCTCCCGAGGTTGTTGCACCTTCTCCTCAATGGCACCGAAGGAGCTGTTTAACGAGCCAGTAACCAATTGTACTATTGTGTATGTTTTTTTGCGTTATTTGTAACTTATTTTGTACATAATGTTTCTGCCAACTTGTCTTATGACCGAAAATTGTTTCTTGATATCAGGGCAACGATTACTATCCCCGTACTGGAGGAATTTTTCCACGAGTCAGATGGGAAGGATTTACTCCAGACACCCAACAAGGCCCTCATCCCTATCATTCGCAGGAGGAAAAGACGGAGGAATTGTGGACGACGGCCCAGGTGCCTTGTAAGGATCCGTCGCCGAGAGGGTAATCTACCTTCACCATCGGTCCCATTAGCCAACTTACAATCAATCGATAGTAAAATAGACCAACAGGACATTAAATACTGTAATATAGCATGTTTCACCGAGTCATGGCTGAACGACGACATGATAAACAAACAGCTGGCGGGTTTTAAGCTTTTTCGGCAGGATAGAACAGCGGCCTCGAGTAAGACAAGGGGAGGCAGCCTATGCATATTTGTATAGAACAGCTGATGCACGAAATCTAAGGAAGTCTCAATGCTTTGCTCACCTGAGGTAGAGCATCTCATGATAAGCTGTAGACCATATTATTTACCAAGAGAGTATACATCTACATTTTTCGTAGCTGTCTATATACCACCAGACTGACGCTGGCACTAAGACCGCACTCAATGAGTTGTACACGGCCATAAGCGAACAGGTAACACTCATCCACAGGTGGCGCTCCTAGTGGCCGGGGACTTTAATGCAGGGAAACTCATCAGTTTTACCTAATTTCTATCAGCATGTTAAATGTGGAACCAGAGGGTAAAAAAATTATGAACTCTAGACCACCTTTACTCCAAACAAAGGTCTTCCTCACCCTCCATTTGGCAAATCTGACCATAATTCTATCCTGCTGATTCCAGCTTACAAGCAAAAACTAAAAGCAGGATTCACCAGGGACTCAGTCAATAACAAAGTGGTCAGATGAAGCAGATGCTAAGCTACAGGACTGTTTTGCTAGCACAGACTGGAATATGTCCTGGGATTCTTCTGATAGGCGTGCGTAACATCCTCAATGCTCTTGGAGGTGGGAAGAAAACACCCTGCTACACTCAACTCCCCGTGGAGGTAAAGAGGTATGTGATTGTAGGTGCGGGTAAGGATGACAGAGGCAGAGAATATTACCGTTTACTGGGAATTTATTTCCTTAACACGGACATTGTGGGGAAAAGGGACTCGACGGAAACAAAGCAAAGAAAGTAAAAGTTAAAGAGTCCTCTCCTACTTCAACTGCCTACCCACTACTTACCTAACCTTAACGCCAACTAGCACACTAACCAAAATACAGGAGGAAGTCCGCCCAGAGCTTACCTAGTGTGCATAGACAGAGTACATACAACGGGTATATGTATGCCCACAGGCCTCTTGCCTAAGCACTCCCAAGGTGCCTTCCCCTTCCTCCCTGGGAACAAATGAAACAGAATAATACAAACTTAAAGTGACCTAGTTCAATAATCAAAAACACTGAGTCCTATTGGCACACATACCTCAGAAGTAGCTGCTACAAAATATTTTCAACAAAACTGCCTCTGCAACACAGGACATCCAAGACGCTCTGTCTCCTAACAAAGGAACACTGGCTTTTATTCAGCTGCAGAAGGAGTTTGTAATTGCCAAAAGCTGCATCCCCTAATGAGAGGGCGGGATCAGAGCTCCAATCTGCTGCGTGGGGGAATCCAGGAAGCCATTTCCTGTAATACACACATACATAAACACAAACCCACAACACAGACACTGGGGAACGTAACAGAGGAGTACACCACATCAGTCACTGGCTTCATCAACAAGTGCATCAATGACTTTGTCCCCACAGTGATCGTACGTACATACCCTAACCAGAAGCCATGGATTACAGGCAACATTCACACTGAGCTAAAGGGTAGAGCTGCAGGTTTCAAGGAGCGGGACTCTAACACGGAAGCGTATAAGAAATCCTGCTATGCCCTCTGACGAACCATCAAACAGGCAAAGCTTCAAAACAGGACTAAGATTGAATCGTACTACACCGGCTCCGACGCTCTACAGATGTGGCAGGGCTTGCAAACTATTACAGACTACAAAGGAAAGCACAGCCACAAGCTGCCCAGTGACATGAACCTACCAGATAAGCTAAATTACTTCTCTGCTCGCATCGAGGCAAGTAACACTGAAACATGCATGAGAGCATCAGCCATTCCGGACGACTGTGTGATCAAGCTCTCCGTAGCCGATGTGAGTAAGACCTTTAAACAGGTCAATATTCACAAGGCCGCAGGGCCAGATGAATTACCAGGATGTGTACGCCGAGCATGCGCTGACCAACCGGCAAGTGTCTTCACTGACATTTTCAACCTGTCCCTGACTGAGTCTGTAATACGAACATGTTTTAAGCAGACCACCATAGTCCCTGTGCCCAAGAACACTAAGGTAACCTTCCTAAATGACTACCGACCCGTGGCACTCACGTCTGTAGCCATGAAGTGCTTTGAAAGGCTCGTCATGGCTCACATCAACACCATTATCCCAGAAACCCTAGACCCACTCCAATTTGCATACTGCCCCAACAGATGATGCAATCTCTATTGCACTCAACACTGCTCTTTCCCACCTGGACAAAAGGAACACCTATGTGAGAATGCTGTTCATTGACTACAGCTCAGTGTTCAACACTATAGTGCCCTCAGCTCATCACTAAGCTAAGGACCCTGGGACTAACCGCCTTTCTCTGCAACTGGATCCTGGACTTCCTGACGGGCCACCTCTCGGTGATAAGGATAGGGAACGACACATTTGCCACGCTGATTCTCAACACAGGGGCCACTCAGGGGTGCATAGTCAGTCCCCTCCTGTACTCCCTGTTCACTCATGACTGCATGGCTAGGCAAAACTCCAACACCATCAAGTTTGCCAATGACACAACAGTGGTAGGCCTAATCACCAACAATGACGAGACAGCATATAGGGAGGAGGTCAGAGACCTGGTTGTGTGGTGCCAGGACAACAACCTCTCCCTCAACATGATCAAGACAAAGGAGATGATTGTGGACTACAGGAAAAGGAGGACTGAGCACGCCCCCATTCTCATCAACGGGGCTGTCGTGGAACAGGTTGATAGCTTCAAGTTCCTTGGTGTCCACATCACCAACAAACTATCATGGTCCAAACACACTAAGACAGTAATGAAGAGGGCATGAAAAAGCCTATTCCCCCTCAGGAGACTGAAAAGATTTGGCATGCGTCCTCAGATCCTCTACAGCTGCACCATCAAGAGCATCCTGACTCGTTGCATCACTGCCTGGTATGGCAACTGCTCGGCCTCCTACCGCAAGGCACTACAGAGGGTAGTGCGTACAGCCCAGTACATCACTGGGGCCAAGACTCCTGCCATCCAGGACCTCTATATCAGGCGGTGTCAGAGGAAGGCCCTAAAAATTATCAAAGACTCCAGCCACCCTAGTCATAGACTGTTCTCTCTGCTACCGCACAGCAAGCGGTACCAGAGCGCCAAGTCGAGGTCCAAAAGGCTTCTTAACAGCTTCTACCCCCAAGCCATAAGACTCATCAACAGCTAATCAAATGGCTACCCATACCCAGACCCCTCTTTTACGCTGCTGCTACTCTCTGTTTATAATCTATGCATAGTCCCTTTAACTCTACCTACATGTACATATTACCTCAACTAACCGGTGCCCCTGCACATTGACTCTGTACCGGTACCCCCTGTATATAGCCTCACTTGTTATTTTACTGCTGCTGTTTAATTGTTACTTTAATTTTCTATTTTGTATTTTTTACTTAAGTTAAAGCATTGCTGGTTAAGCGCTTGTAAGTAAGCATTTCACTGTAAGGTGTCTCCTGTTGAATTTGGAGCATGTGACAAATAACATTTGATTTGATTCACCACACTGTCTGTGTGGGTGGACCATTTCAGTTTGTTATCAAGAGAACATCCCTTGCCATGCCTACTGCCTCTGACCTGGCGGACTCATTGAACACATGCTTCGTTTGTAAATTATGTCTGTGTTGGAGTGTGCCCCTAGCTATCTATAAATAAATGTAAAAACTAGAAAATGTGGCTGTCTGTTTTGCTATTAAAAGGTTATCTTTACTTTTACTCAAGTATGACAATTGGGTACTTTTTCCACCACTGCTTAAAATCATCAAAGACTCCAGCCACCCAAGTCATAGGCTGTTATCTTTGCTACCGCATGGCAAGCGGTACCAAGGCACCAAGTCTGGAACCAACGGGACCCTGAACAGCTTCTACCCCAGTGGGGTCTGGTGGGAGGAGATATAGGAGGTTGGGCTGATTGTAATAGCTGGAATGGAATTTATGGAACATAAATTGGTGGTTTTCATATGAATTATGTATTTGATACCGTTCCATTAATTCCATTACAGCCATTACAATGAGCCTGTCCTCCTATAGCTCCTCCCACCAGCCTCCTCTGTTCTAACCCAAAGCCACAAGATTGCTAAATAGTTAAAAGGTTAACCGAATAGCTACCCGGACTTTCTGCATTGACCCTTTTAGCGATAACGTTTTTGACTCATCACATATACTGCTGCTACACTTTACTATATGTAACTTTATTCTTGGTTATATGTACATACATATCTACCTCAATTACCTCGTACCCCTGCACATAGACTCGGTACTGTTACCCCTTGTATATGACCAAGTTATCGTTACTCATTATGTATCTATTAATACTACATGTTTTACTTTTCACTGTTAGTCCACGCCTGCTGTTTACGAAGTATTTGACAAATACAATTTGATTTGATCAACATATTCTAAGCTATAATAAACATAATCTAAGCTATGTGGTTCTCATCTGGTTTTGCCTCAGGACCCAAACTGAACCAGCATGTCGCAATCCAATATTTGCTTGGCCAAAATGTAATCTGGAAAACTAGTTTTAATTCTATATTGATAGTAAAATGTACCAACTATATGACATGGGAACAACAGTCCCACCTTTTTCATCGTCAATAATTCCATTTGGCCCATATTCTTGATGAAGAATGTTAAGCTCACTGGTTTGAGACCACAAAATCAACCAAACACGCTAAATAGTGCTTCCAATAAATTATTAGGTTAAATTATTTAAAAAAAATATAGGTTCATTATAATTCCCACACACTTTCTAGTTGGTGATAGTCGTTTAAACTCAGATTGGAGTATTTCGTATTTGTTTTACTGAGACACTCGTGACCCATTCAAAACCTTGGGTCTTGACCCTCCAATTGAGAATCGCTGGTCTAAGCTATAGAAAACATAGCCTGACCTAATAAAATACTCATGTCAAAAGCAGTAGATGTGTGATCACATGCATTAAACAAAAGACTTCAAGGAGCAGAATTAACAGGAAACGCTGCTTCCAGGGCATGTGTACTCTGTCAAGGCGCATTTAGAAACACAGCACATTCACACTTATTATCTGTTCCATTGTTTACAACATGTTCTTGGTCTAAAATATGTAAATGCTATTTAATCTTCAGTCCTACTTCCTTTACAGCTGTATATTCTGAAATTAATATTTCAATATTCAGTTCAACAGCTACATGGTTTATACCCCTAGGATGTAAAAAGGTACTGTTTTGCTTCAGTGATGACATGAATGAAAAACAACTGCTATACCTTTCCCAACCAAGCCATATAGTATGAAATTGTAGTTTTCTTTAGCAAGGGGGGCATTTGAGGGGTTCATTTGTTCAAATGAGACTTTAATATCTCAGTACTGCTTAGGGACTTATGGAGACTTCCAACGCATCTGCTATTCAGCAGCCTCTTGTGTGAACAGAAGGAGCCTGCAGCACAGACCTACCAAAAAACCTCTACAGGGAGACATTGTTAATGCATTGTCCTGGGGCCCGCTCCCTGGCTGCTTCATTGGTCCTGCTGCAGTCATCACATCTACAGTCCCTCAAGCTAGCGGGACAGCGCGACCTAAATGTGGATCTGGCAGACCCCGAAGACATTTTGACTCCCCAGTTTCCTGTCGGCAGGCAATAATAAGGCTTAATGTTGTGCAAGCACAAATCGTATGGCCCACAATGCAGTTCTGTTGAGCTGAGGCAGTGCACATTCCAGAGTCTCTTTTAATTCCATTATGACATCAGATCACCTGGGAGCAGAAGATGGTTCAGTGTTCTACCCTCTTAGGAAAAAATAAAGGTGCTTTCTAGAACCGAAAAGGGTTCTTCGGCGGTCCCATAGAATAGGGCTGGGCGATATGGCCAAAATATCATATCAAAGTATTTTATTTTATTTTACCGCAGCAGTGTGAAAAAGATCTCAAATGAGTGCAGGAAAATGATATTGATATTTTTTTTAAGTTGAAGTGAGCAGTATAAAAAATCTGAATGGAAAAAGACAGATTGAAATCACTTAGAATGTATGCATTATTATTATTCAAAAACATAAAATACCATCAAACTCTGTCATGTACGATATGGGCAAACAATCAAGGCCTTGTTTTTAACCAAATGTTGCAATTACGATTTGACTTGTGATTTAGAGCAAAACACTTGGGTGAACTGTTGGAATCATGGAAATAGAATGATTATTCTAATTCAATAGTTAGAATATAATAGTGGGCACCTTGGAATACAGTGTTGTTTGACATGAGAACGAATGAAAATGCCAGGGAGGAGTTATTGTGACAGGGTAGGATGTTGATAAGTGTTTCCTAGGGGACCATATAATCGTTAGTTCTTTTTTATTTTTTATTTTTTATTAAACAGTAACATGCCAAACATAAACAGAACAGCCAGAGGGATTCCACAACGAAATAACAGAAGAAAAAAACTAAGAAAAAAACAAATGCACATTATATCAATTCAAATACAGACATGTAGCGAATAAGACATTTGGACATTTTGTTATGTATATGTTTTAATGACTCTAAATAGTTTTCTAAATCAGATTTAAAAAAAAATAAGAAATGGGGCTTTTTCTTCATAAATGTTGATTTGTGTATGAAAAACGTTCCTAATAAAATAAAGACATTTATGACATACTCACGTTCAATTGTAGAATCAGCGTAGTAAAATAATATGTCAAACTTAGAAATTTCAATGGTTGTATGCATTTTGTGGCCAAGATATAGATTCAGATACAGGTTCAATAGATTTAGTTTCTAGTTCACAAAAATTGCATTCACTGGTAACATCAGGTATATATTTAGAAATCAAGCTATTACACGGATAGAATCCATGGATAATCTGAAAGGAGATCTCCTTTACTTTATTGGTCACCATAAATGTGTGTGACGTGAGCCAAACACGGCGCTAGTTTACATCAAACGATGAAGCCCAACAAAATATCACAGAGGGAATAGACTTCCTGTAGAAAATATCCCTTAATAAACGATTGTTGAATTTATAACATTTATGAGGTGAAAAGTTGTGTTTATACAGCAAAGCCCAGCACACTAAAGCCTGCTTGTGAAAAGCCGCCAATTTCACAGGAAGTTTAGCCACAATATATGGACACTGAAGTAAAAAATTACGCCCTCCGAGCTTCTGAAAAACAAAATGAGGTATAATATTCCAGAAACTATGAGGATTTTTATGTACCCTTTAACCCCAGTTGACTTTTGATATCTGATTGAAGAGAGTGAAGTCTAAGACATTTAGACCGCCATCACAAACCCTGTTGGTGATAACATCTCTTTTTATCTTATGTAGCTTGTTTTTCCATATGAAGTTGTACAAAAGCCTATCTAAGGTACAGCAAGTGGATTTGGGAATGTCAAGATGAAAAAAGACAAGATGCACGAGATAGCCCCTTGAAGACTTAAATCCCTCCCTAACCATGAGGATATTTCGTTTTTGACAGATTCAGTTACAGGGCTCAAATTAAGATCATTCACAGCCTTAAGATTTTTGGTGATCTTTACACTGAGGTAGGTTACAGTATCTTTTTCAGAGATGTTACAATCTGCTGGATTGACAGCTCCTTTCAGAACAAACATCTCACATTTTGAAAGATTTAATACCAAACATGAGATTTTGGAGAACTGCGTCACGATATCCAATGCTAATCTAGCTTGTGACACATTTTTCAAAAGAAGTGAGGTGTCATCCGCCAGTTGGGATATCTTGATCTCTGGCCTGGAATGCAATGCCTTCAAATTGACTTTGATGAACTAATGAGAATATGATTTGAGATACTAACAAAAAGAAAGAAAGTGAGATTGGACAACCTTGTCGTATTCCTTTGTAAATGTTCAACCTTGAGGATGTTCCATGACAGAGTTTGATACAGCTATTTCCACCATTATACAAAGTTCTAATAGCATCAACAACAAAATGACCAAACTTCAAATGCTTAAGACAATCAAATATAATATTGTGACTTAAGGGTATCAAATGCTTTCTGAAAATCCAAAAATAAGATAACAGGGAAGTCATCCAATAGATCACAATACTCAACCAAGTCTAACACCAGCCTCAGATTATTAGATATATGACGCCCTTTCATAAACCCTGATTGACATTCATCAATCAGATCATTCAAGCAAGATTTTAACCTTTTCGTAAAGATTAAGGCTATAATTTTGTAGTCGTTATTTAGGAGTGTGATTGGAGGCCAATTATCAATTATCAATATAAGAGATCCTTGTGTGGTTTAGGCATAAGAGTAATAACTCCTTGCTTCAGAGAGGCAGCTAGTTCTCCCTTCTTAAGTAAAAATGGTGCTATTTCCTCAGAGAAGGTTTTGTAAAATTCAGAGGTTAATCCATCACAGTCTGGAGATTTGCTATTTTTTAACTGAGCAACCCCATACTGGATGTCCAGAACGGATACATCTTGACAACAAGACCGATTGTTTAAGACGGCGCCGAAGAACATGGCTGACGTTTTACATTCTCCCAACCAATTGTGCAATTTTGTAATTTGTGCAATTTTGTAAACTTATTTTTTAACCTTTACAGCCCAGGCGTTCCGCTAGCGGAACTCCTCCCACATTCCACTGAAAAGGCAGAGCGCGAAATTCAAAAAATATTTTTTAGAAATATTTAACTTTCACACATTAACAAGTCCAATACAGCAAATGAAAGATACACATCTTGTGAATCCAGTCAACATGTCCGATTTTTTAAATGTTTTACAGCGAAAACAGCACGTATATTTATGTTAGCTCACCACCAAATACAAAGAAGGACAGACATTTTTCACAGCACAGGTAGCATGCACAAAGCCAACCTAACTAACCAAGAACCAACCAAACTAACCAAGAAACAACTTCATCAGATGACAGTCTTATAACATGTTACACAATAAATCTATGTTTTGTTCAAAAAATGTGCATATTTGAGGTATAAATCAGTTTTACATTGCAGCTACCATCACAGCTACCGTCAAAAATAGCACCGAAGCAGCCAGAGTAATTATAGAGACCAACGTGGAATACCTAAATACTCATCATAAAACATTTCTGAAAAATGCATCGTGTACAGCAAATGAAAGACAAGCATCTTGTGAATCCAGCCAATATTTCAGATTTTTTAAGTGTTTCACAGCGAAAACACAATATAGCATTATATTAGCTTACTACAATAGCCTACACACAACCGCATTCATTCATCAAGGCACGTTAGCGATAGCAATAGGCACGTTAGCGTTAGCGAATAAACCAGCAAAAGATATCAATTTTCACTAACCTTCATAAACCTTCCTCAGATGACAGTCCTATAACATCAGGTTACACATACACTTATGTTTTGTTCGAAAATGTGCATATTTAGAGCTGAAATCAGTGGTTATCCATTATGCTAACGTAGCTTCCTTTTCCCAGAATGTGCGGATATTTCTATTAGACTCTCACCTATTCTGACCAAATAGCTATTCATAAACATTACAAAAAAATACATGTTGTATAGGAAATGATAGATCCATTAGTTCTTAATGCAATCGCAGTGTTAGAATTCTAAAAATATCTTCATTACGACATAAGGCTTATGTTATATCGAGAGAGTGGCCAAAACCGGGGCGCAAAACTACTAGTATACAGTTCGACAGATATATGAAATAGCATCATAAAATGTTTCTTACTTTTGGTGATCTTCCATCAGAATGTTGGACAAGGGGTCCTTTGTCCAGAACAGTCGTTGTTTGGATTTAGAACATCGTTTTTCCCTCTTGAATTAGCAAGCACACTGGCTAAGTGGCGCGAAGCTCTCCTTTCTGAAAAAAGGCACACAACGCAACACGCCTAACGTCCCGAATACATTTCAAAAATCTAATAAAACTATATTGAAAAAACATACTTTACGATGATATTGTGACATGTATCAAATAAAATCAAAGCCGGAGATAGTAGTCGCCTATAACGACGGCTTTTCAAAAGGCAATTCCAGGTCCATCTGCGCGCTCTCCAGAAAACAGGAAATGGATGACTCATCGTGCCAAGAGGATATATTCCACGTCAGACCAAGATAAACACTTCATTTCTTCTCTCACATCCTCTTGACATCTAGGGGAAGGTGTATGACGTGCATGTATACTCATACGTTTCATGCCCATTTATAGGCAGGCCCTTGAACAGAGCATAATTTTCAGACTTTCCACTTCCTGGTCAGAAAGTGTGCTGCCAAATGAGTTCTGTTTTACTCACAGACAAAATTCAAACGGTTTTAGAAACTAGAGAGTGTTTTCTATCCAATAGTAATAATAATATGCATATTGTACGAGCAAGAATAGAGTACGAGGCCGTTTAAATTGGGCACGTTTTTCCCCCAAAGTGTAAATAGCGCCCTCTATCCTCATCAGGTTAACTTATTGTGTACATAATGTTGCTGCTACCGTCTCTTATGACCGAAAATAACTTCTGGATATCAGAAAAGCGATTACTCACCACAGACTGGAAGAAACTTTTTCCTTTAACGAGTCCGATAAGAAGGATATCCTGCTTTCACTGGAACAGTCCCAGATTCACGCCTTTTGCGTTAAGAAAAGACGCCGGAAAAGGGGACGCAGATCGGGGATCATTCTGAGAAGCCGGAGGCGAGCGAGTAAACTCCCAATGCCTTCCATTCTCCTTGCCAACGTGCAATCGTTAGAAAATAAAATTGATGACCTATTATTAAGATGAATCTACCAACGGGACAATAAAAACTGTAACATCTTATGTTTCACTGAGACGTGGCTGAATGAAGAAACAGACAATATAGAGCTGGCGGGATTTTCCATGCAACGGCAGAACAGAGACGCTACCTCTGGTAAGACGAGGGGTGTGTCTTTTTGTCAATAACAGCTGGTGCGTGATGTCTAATATTAAAGAAGTCTTGAGGTATCGCTCGCCTGAGGTAGAGTACCTTATGATAAAGTTGTCGACCACACTATCTACCAAGAGAGTTCTGTATTATTCAGAGCTGTCTATTTTCCACCACAAAGCAAAGCAGGCACTAAGACCACTCTCAACCAACTCTATAAGGCCATAAGCAAACAAGAAAATGCTCACCCAGAAGCAGCGCTCCTAGTGGCCGTGGACTTTAATGCAGGCAAACTTAAATCAGTTTTACCAAATTTTTACCAGCATGTCACATGTGCAACCAGGGCAAAAAAATTCCTAGACCACCTTTACTCCACACACAGAGATGCATACAAAGCTCTCCCCCACCCTCCAATTGGTAAATCTGACCACAATTCTATCCTCCTGATTCCTGCATACAAGCAAAAACTAACGCAGGAAGTACCAGTGACTCACTCAATACGGAACTGGTCAGATGACGCAGATGCTACACTACAGGACTGTTTTGCTAGCACAGACCGGAATATGTTCCGGGATTCATCCAATGGCACTGAGGTATACACCACGTCAGTCATTGGCTTCATCAATAAGTGCATCGACGACGTCATCCCTACAGTGACTGTACGTACATATCCCAAGCAGAAGCCATGGATTACAGGCAACATCCGCATCGAGCTAAAGGTTAGAGCTGCTGCTTTCAAGGAGTGGGAGACTAATCCGGACACTTATAAGAAATCCCGCTATGCCCTCAGACGAACCATCAAACAAGCAAAGCATCAATACAGGATTTAGATTGAATCCTACTACAACGGCTCTGACGCTCGTCAGATGCAGCAGGGCTTGGAGTCCTGGGAGTGCATTCCGACGAAGATCAGCAAAGGTAAGTGAAGATTTATAATGCTTTTTATGAGTTTTGTTGACTGCACAATTTGGCGGGTAACTGTATGGCTTCCTTTTGTGGCTGAACGCTGTTTTCAGATTATTGAATATTGTGCTTTTGGTGTAAAGATTTTTGAAATCTGACACAGCGGTTGCATTAAGAACAAGTGTATCTTTAATTATATGTAAAACATGTATCTTTCAAAGTTTATGATGGGTATTTATGTTATTTGACGTGGCTCTCTGCAATTTCTCCGGATATTTTGGAGGCATTTCTGAACATGGCGCCAATGTAAACTGAGGTTTTTGGAAATAAATATGAACTTAATCGAACAAAACATACATGTAGTGTAACATGAAGTCCTATGAGTGTCATCTGATGAAGATCATCAAAGGTTAGTGATTCATTTTATCTCTATCTCTGCTTTTTGTGACTCCTGTCTTTGGCTGGAAAAATAGCTGTGTTTTTCTGTGATTTTGCAGTGACCTGACATAATCGTTTGTGGTGCTTTCGCTGTAAAGCCTATTTGAAATCGGACACTTTGGTGGGATTAACAACAAGATTACCTTTAAAATGGTATAAGATACATGTATGTTTGAGGGATTTTAATTATGAGATTTCTGTTGTTTGAATTTGGCGCCCTGCACTTTCACTGGCTGTTGTCATATCATCCCGTTAACGGGATTGCAGCCATAAGAAGTTCAACAGAAGTCTTAACACCACAATTCAAAACTAGAACGCTCAGTTTGCTGTGGGGAAGGAGCTACCTTGTAAACCTACGAAAAAGGCTATTTTTTTAATCTTTGCATAGACAGCATCGATTATGTTGACCTGTCTTTTTGGGTGCGGGACTATTGACTGGATTTTCAGAATCAACCAAATGTCCAGATTCCTTCATTTCTTCTCCTGAGGAGTCAGGTGGCGGGTTTTCTCCGATGTATGAGTGAGCCTCCGATGTATGAGCCTTCTCCTCCTGCCCTTTCGCACATTTTTTTCTTCCATTTTCCCAAGTTTCAGATCAAATTAGCGGTCAACTAAGCGTTGTTCTCTATTGTGTTTACTATAAGCCAAGTTTTGTTACATTTAAGTAAGTTTGAGAGGGATAAAAGTTAAGGTTACTCAGAGCAAGCTAAAATCTCGTCTGCACTCGCCGCCATCTTCCTGGAACCCCATTTCTATCATCTTTAGCTACATTGAATGTTCTCTTAGCTACTTTATGTAGCTAACATATTCTTGCTTGGCATATTCCTCTCTGATTTAGAAGATACAGTTGCACAAACAACATGCTGATTTATGTCTACACCATAATTGGTATTATCAGGCTGTATAGCTAATTATGTTTACTATGACTCAGTACATTTATTAGCTAGCTCCCGGTTAGCATTAACGATTAACATTAGCGGCAAACAATTACCGGCTAACAAGATTTAGGCTCAACTTGCTAATAAAATACAAAATATCTGTTTGCAGATGTAAGAGACACAAACTAAGTGTAAA
Organism: Salvelinus namaycush; assembly: GCF_016432855.1. Lineage (NCBI taxonomy): Eukaryota > Metazoa > Chordata > Actinopteri > Salmoniformes > Salmonidae > Salvelinus > Salvelinus namaycush. The sequence goes on along the minus strand of NC_052319.1, from coordinate 39,958,173 downwards.
TATAGAACGCTAGGGGATTTATATTAAGAAGCAAAGTGAAAACAGCATTTTTGGCATCAACATAGGTGACTCGTTTAAGGAAAATAGGCATACTTCACAGGAGAGCAACTTGAAATTAAACTTTTTTTTAAAAATCAAAATGCGTTTTTTTGGCAGAAATGCCTTCTGGAACATGTGAACTTTCATGTGCCTTAATAACAAATGTGAGTGCCATCTGTAATGGATAAAATTACGAGCTTAGTTGGTGTCGCCATAGAAAAAGTAAGCAACCTTCCTGCTAGCCATGATTGGCTGAGATGAGAGGGCTGGAAATGCCGAGAGATGAGTTTGGATTGGTCTGCCATGTAGCAGGCTTCTGTCTAGCTGGTCTGTATGTGTAGGTAATCCTGTCTAATGTGGCTTTTGTGAAAGACATCACATAGTAGAACCACATAAATGTTACTCTCCACTTTCTGGGGGATAGAGTTTTGAAATCAGTGGAATTAGAGTATAATAGCTAAGGAGATGGAGAAAATTCTGGCGTTAGATTGCAAATATTCAGACGGAGTGGAAAAGAGAACACACAGAAGGCTCAACTTTTCTCAAAAGTGAGGTTACAAGTTTATCAACTTTCAAAGCAGAATTACTTTCACATTGATCCTCAACTGTAGTGTATGGTATACAACTGTCTAGCTATGAGTCTCGACTTTCACCCTTAGCCACCCAATTTTTTTAAATGTTGCTACAGAAGACCGAATCGAGCCGGTTGGTCACATTGTTGCATGTGCTGCATTGACCAGACTGAATGCAAGTGTCTAGTGGTTGAGTGACGGGGGGGGGGGGGGGGGGGATAGGGGGATAGGGGGGCTAAGTCTGTGTGGAAAGCGGCATGGAGAGAGAGACCGAAGAGATGACTCAAGTAGCAAAGTAAACAATAAAAATGGATGTTACACACGGCTTATTACATTTAACAAACCAAACATTCAAATACCGTTATAGTAGGTAAAGTAAAACACAAACCGGTCCATGCATTAATACAATTATATCGTAAAAACGGTATACCAGCCAGCCCTACCATAGAATAACTATTTTTGGTTCCAGGAAGAACCCTTTCCAAATAGGGTTCTACATGGAACCCAAAACAGTTCTACCTGGTACCAAAGTGGTTCTCCTATGGGGACAGTCAAAGAACCGTTTTGGAACCCTTTTTTCTAAGTGTACCAAAAACATGGATTAAAAGAACAAACAATGCCGTTACATACAGTTGAAGTCGGAAGTTTACATACCCCTTAGCCAAATACATTTAAATTCAGTTTTTCCTGATATTTAATCCCAGTACAAAATCCCTGTTTTAGGACAGTTACAATCACCACTCTATTTTAAGAATGTGAAATGTCAGAATAATAGTAGAGAGAATGATTTATTTCAGCTTTTATTTCTTTCATCCATTCCCAGTGGGTCAGAAGTTTACATACACTCAATTAGTATTTGGTAGCATTGCCTGTAAATTGTTTAACTTGAGTCAAATGTTTCGGGTAGCCTTCCATAAGCTTCCCACAATAAGTTGGGTGAATTTTGGCCCATTCTTCCAGACAGAGCTGGTGTAACTGAGTCAGGTTTGTAGGCCTCTTTGCTCACACCCGCTTTTTAAGTTCTGCCCACACATTTTTTTATAGGATTGAGGTCAGGGCTTTGTGATGGCCACTCCAATTACTTGACTTTCTTGTCCTTAGCCATTTTGCCTCAACTTTGGAAGTATGCTTGGGGTCATTGTCCATTTGGAAGACCCATTTGCGACCAAGCTTTAACTTCCTGACTGATGTCTTGAGATGTTGCTTCAATATATCCACATAATTTTCCTGCCTCATGATAACATCTATTTGGTGAAGAGCACCAGCCCCTCCGGCAGCAAAGCACCCACACAGCATGATGCTGCCACCCCCGTTCTTCACGGTTGGGATGGTGTGCTTCAGCTTGCAAGCATCCCCCATTTTCAGCCAAACACAACAATGGTCATTATGGCCAAACAGTTCTATTTCTGTGTCATCAGACCAGAGGACATTTCTCCAAAAATGACGATCTTTGTCCCCATGTGCAGTTGCAAACCATAGTCTGATTTTTTTATGACGGTTTTGGAGCAGTGGCTTCTTCCTTGCTGAGTGGCCTTTCAGGTTATGTCAATATAGGACCCGTTTTACTGTGGATATAGATACTTTTGTAACCGTTTCCTCCAGCATCTTTACAAGGTCCTTTGCTGTTGTTTTGGGATTGATTTGCACTTTTCGCACCAAAGTTCATTCATCTCTAGGAGACAGAACATGAGCGGAGCGGTATGACGGCTGCGTGGTCCCATGGTGTTTATACTTGCGCACTATTGTTTGTACAGATGAACATGGTACCTTCAGGCATTTGGAAATTGCTCCCAAGGATGAACCAGATCAGTGGAGGTCTACATTTTTTTTTCTGAGGTCTTGGCTGATTTATTTTGATTTTTCCATGATGTCAAGCAAAGAGGCACTGAGTTTGAAGGTAGGACTTGGAATACATCCACAGGTACACTCAAATTATGTCAATTAGCCTATCAGAAGCTTCTAAGGCCATGATATCAATTTCTGGAATTTTCCAAGCTGTGTAAAGGCACAGTCAACTTAGTGTATGTAAACTTCTGACCCACTGGAATTGTGATACAATGAATTATAAGTGAAATAATCTGTCTGTAAACAATTGTTGGAAAAATTACTTGTGTCATGCACAAAGTAGATGTCCTAACCGACTTGCCAAAACTATAGTTTGTTAACAAGAATTTTGTGGAGTGGTTGAAAAATGAGTTATAATGACTCCAACCTAACTGTATGTAAACTCCCGACTTCAGCTGTAAATCTCTTTAGAAAAAAATAGGCAGCATTTGCACGGAATAACTTAATGATAAAGGACAAAGCAGCATGATGAGAGTATTTCAACTTCAACTATCAAATTTAAACAGTAGAAATAGAGTATGAAAACCAGATGCCCATAGTCCTAAAATGAGTTACTTGAACCTAGCCCTCTGCAACAAGAGAACATTCCTACTGGGTGTCAGGTATCCATCTTTATGTATTTGTGTCAGTCCACAAACCCCACAGGGACTTACATTTGCATGGCCAGCAGCACATTGCCTTTAAAACATTAACGTTGAAAACAACAACAACATCCCTTTCATGTCATTCTCCTACATTGTGAAAGTGTTTCTCCTGCTTTTTCTTTTCATTCAAAAAGGTGTTGGTTGTGATGTGGCAACAGCAGTCGTTTCCCAAGCATCCGGCCAGGGTTTGTGTGTTCGGGCTCCAGCAGCAGCTCCACTGCCAGTGAGCTGCTGTTGGGGGTAGATAAGAGGCTGAGGCAGAGTTAGGGTAGAGCTAGGGTATAGCTATGGTAGAACTAGAGTAGAGTTAGGGTAGAACTAGAGTAGAGTTAGGGTAGAGTTATGGTATAGCTAGGGTAGAACTAGAGTAGAGCTAGGGTAGAGCTAGGGTAGAGCTAGAGTTGGGGTAGAGCTAGGGTAGAACTAGGGTGGAACTAGAGTAGAGTTAGGGTAGAACTAGAGTAGAGTTAGGGTAGAACTAGAGTAGAGTTAGGGTAGAGCTAGGGTAGAGCTGGGGTATAGCTATGGTAGAACTAGAGTAGAGTTAGGGTAGAGCTAGGGTAGAGCTAGGGTAGAACTAGAGTAGAGTTAGGGTAGACCTAGAGTAGAGTTAGGGTAGAGTTAGGGTATAGCTAGGGTAGAACTAGAGTAGAGTTAGGGTGGAACTAGGGTAGAGCTTGGGGCTAGGGTAGAGTTAGGGTATAGCTAGGTTAGAGTTGGGGTAGAGTTTAGGGTAGAGCTAAGGGCTAGGGTAGAGTTAGGGTAAAACTAGAGTAGAGTTAGGGTAGAACTAGGGTAGAGTTAGGGTAGAGCTAGTGGCTAGGGTAGAGTTGGGGTAGGACTAGGGTAGAGCTAGGGTAAAGTTTGGGTAGATATAGGAAAAAAAAGTAGGGTTAGGGTAGAGCTAGGGTAGAGTTTGGGGTTAGGGTGGAGCTGGGGTAGAGCGAGGGGCTAGGGTAGAGTTAGGGTAGAGCTAGGATAGCATGAGGGTAGAGTTAGGGTAGCACTAGGATAGCGCTAGGGTAGAGTTGGGTAGAACTAGGGTAGACCTAGGGTTGAATTTGTTTTTGTATTTATTAAGGATCCCTATTAGCTGCTGCTTGCAGCTACTATTCCTGGGGTCCAGCAACATTAAGACAGTTATATACAGTTGTAAATATTCCATGACATTACATTTCATAACACTTTACCCAGTACATTTTGTGTGTTCCCTCAGGCCACTACTCCACATCTACAATACAACATCCATGTATACGTGTCTGTAGAGTGCGTGTCTAATCATGTGTATGTGTGTCTGTGCCTGTGTTAGGGCAGAGCTAGGAGCTGTAAAATAACATGTACTGAATAATATTGTGAAACATATTGAAGATAACAGGCAGACAGTAAATACTGATATGAAAATGAAAATATTTGTCTAGTTGCACAGACCAAAAAGTCCAATAACAATTTTTCTCCACTGTCCATAATAGCTAGCTTGGACTAAATAGCCGTCCCTTAATTGGCAACTCAACCGCCTGGTAAAGCATATTTTTCAAGAGTTCCTAAAATTAGAAAACAACATTTAAATAAACTATCAATTCCAAAATGATATTTCAGAGGTCAAAAACATTTGACAGTCTTGTAATTTCCCATGTTATGCACAATTAGTACTGAAAATGTGTGATTAATGAGGTTTGGTTTTGCTAACGTTCCCTTCCTGGTTTTCACCCATCTTTGAATGTGTGTTTAATACAGGAGTGCGATAGTAATAAAAACCACATTATCATTTTACTAAGTAACATTGCTTAAGATGATAAAATATGCCAAACAAAATGAATATGTTTAATTTCATAAAAAATTGGTTGTCAAAATTATCTCAACTGCACGGTTGCCTGTTAAAGGATATCTAATGCTTGGATAGATGAATCTGATCCACTGGCTTAATCCTATTCTTTAACTTTTATTTTTGGTTTAGTTGGAGACGTGAATCCAACATACAGTATAATTTGTTAACAAGTTAATAGGCTGTTTGCTGTTTTGCAAAAGTGTAATAAAATATATTTTGATTTGGTCCTATTCTTTAACTTACATTTTTGGTTGAGATGGAGACTCCAACATATAAACTATTAACTTGAAGATTACATTTGAAATCAACCAAAGCTTGAAACCCTAGGCCTATATGCATCGTCTATTTTTAGTTGAACCCTGGGTTGAATTGAAACAATAGTTGTTGATGACTTTGCAAATGCTATATAGGCCTAGGTAGTATAATTGATGATACATGACTTACAATTAATTTGCTGTGTTAAACCTACCCTTTGGAATGACTTTGATTACAACAGTACATATGTTTAGTTAAGAGAACTCGCAATAATCATTCTCACAATGGCACATTAGTAGTCAGTGACAAATATGAAAGCTAAGCTGGGCTTGGCTAAAACTCTGGATGGGAGACCAAATGGATAGTTGTATATTTCCTCTCCAGTAAGATGTGCAGCCTAGCCAACAGCTGTTTTTTCTTCTTTAGAAAGTCTACATAACGTTGAAGATCTGACATATTTTCAAAGGTACAAATTTCACTATATTTTATACAAGGTTAGACTATGTTGAAAATTGGTTACAATAACCATGTTTCCATCCACAGTTTTTATGTGAGTAAAGTCATACCGTATATATAAACCTGTGATGGAAACATTACGTTTTGGTACAATTTTATAAATGCCAAAAGATAATTTGTTTTTTTAGACATGGTGGGATCTTTTGTGTCAGTCAAATTAATCAACTTCACAGGGTGGTAAAAGTGCACAGTAATCTTGATGCTCCTTTCCAGTAAATATTTAAGGGTCTGATTCTGGTAACATGATGATCGATGCTTGACTGACATTAGACAAAAATGATTTCAATAATAATCTCATCATGTAAACTAGCTTACCCGCACAGCCTACCCACACTGTATCTGCGAGCTGTGGCTAAAGCGCACTTGCCGAGACCAAAGAAGGCACATTTGCTATATAACGCAACAGTTTTTGTTAAAAAACTATCAGTTGAGTTGAAAATGCGATGGAAAAACATTGAACTTCATATTTCTATTCAGTACATGAAAAATTGAGTGAAAATATACATTTTGTGTGCACTCCTTAATCACCCACCTATTTTTATCATAAGTTCATGTCATGATCGTTGTATGAGTGAGACCAAGGCGCAGCATGAGTAGAGTTCCACATATTTTTAACAAACTGAAAACTCACAACGAACCGTGAAGCTATACAAAATAGTGCAGACAGGCAACGAAACATAGTCCAGATCCCACAAACACAAAAGGGAAATGGCTACCTAAATATGATCCCCAATCAGAGACAACGATAAACAGCTGTCTCTGATTGGGAACCATATCAGGCCAACATAGACATACAAAAAAACCTAGATACCCCACCCTAGACACTATCACGCCCCAACCAACACCTAGAAAAAACAGCTTACTATGGTCAGGGCGTGACAGTTCATTTGGTGGAAACACCACTGGCAGGAAAATGTGCACATTTTCTTTATGCAGATTTTAGAATATTCACATGAAAATCTGTCGCCAACACAATCTGCTTTGGGGTTATTTTTTTCAGTCAGTAAGCAGGCTAGCTTTGACAGAGCGTTGCCTTAAAGTCAATTGTCTGAGCAAACACTAATTCAAACCACTTTCATCTTGTTTTGAAGGTCTACTTCAAAATACAAAGCACTTGAGCCCTAATTGAAACCTCAACGTTTTGATGGTAGATGTGAGGCTGGACCAACCTCAATTCAGGTTTTGTCCACTCTGGACAAAGTTGAAACCATGTCTGAACAGATCCTTGTCTGAACAAAGTTTAACTAATCAATATCTCTTACAGTAGTTTTCATGCATCAGTTTATCTAGTGGGTTAGATTGTGCTTACTTGCAAGGTCAAAAAGAGGCGCAGAAAACCCTCTGAAAGAGCCATTTGTCACTGACAGATATAACATACAAGATAACCTTGCCTTTGTCTTGTTTTTTGGTGTGATACAACATCTCCAAAGCTGAAGTGGACGGTAAATGGAAAAACATCCAACATAAATTGTGTGCCCTTCAGTTTCGAGAAGGGCATATACTGTACAAGATATCTATTATATTGGGTACCCTGAGGACAACAGATACTTGGATAACTTGTTAAATAGTAAATCAATCGCGCATCCATTCAAAGTGCTGCTTTTGAAAATTGCTTAAATATTTTGCGATTTGTTAAATCAATAACACATGTATTTCCCAACATGATTAATTTTAACTGTAAAAACATATTTTTTTTAATTAAATGCATCTGGGATAGAGCATAAATATCTTAATTTTAATAATAAGACATTTGGGTCAGAAGAAGACTAATTTTCATTAAAAGGAAATATGTATATTAGAAATACGTATATTAGAAGGAGGAATTGATAGAAGAAGCTGAAAAAGATGTCCAAACCAACAGGGACTCTGAATAATCTGTTTGGCCCATTGCCAGAGTTACTTCTTGGTACATTGCATACCATGACAAATAAACATTGCCATTTCCTTTGACAGTCAAGGTGAAGCCATATCTTTCACAGACCTTAAAGACACCAAGGCCGCTGAGAAAAACAGACAGAGACAAATAGCTGTGCAGCTTATTCACCCAGTGAAACCACTGAATGAGTGCAGAAGTCCAGTGTAGGAAATAAGAGTCCTCGGTTTCAGGTCATTGCATTTTACTGAAAGCTAGACAAGCTAAATAAGTCAGAATGTAATAATTTAGACATTGTGTCCATGTTCTGAATCAAGTCCACGCTAATCTCTCGTGGACATATTCACATGTAAAAGGCAAGAATCTGTGTCACACCCTGACCTTAGAGAGACTTTTTTATGTCTCTTTTTGGTTTGGTCAGGGTGTGGTTTGGGTGGGCATTCTATGTCCTTTATTTATATGATTTGTGTTTTCTATGTTTTGACCGGGTATGGTTCTCAATCAGGGACAGCTGTCTATCGTTGTCTCTGATAGGGAATCATACTTAGGCAGCCCTTTTTCCCACCTGTGATTGTGGGTAGTTGACTTGTGTTAGTGGCACTTAGCCCTCGTAAGCTTCACGGTTGTTTTTTCGTTTGTTGTTTTGTTGGTGACATTTACTAAAATAAAAAGAAAATGTACGCTCACCAAGCTGCACTTTGGTCCACTTCTTTTGACGGCCGTGACAATCTGTCAATACTTTTTTATTTGATTCATCTACCAACAGGTGCCCATCTTTGTGAGGCATTGGAAAACCACCCTGGTCTTTGTGGTTGAATCTGTGTTTGAAATTCACTGCTCGACTGAGGGTCCTTATATATAATTTTATGTGTGGGGTACAGAGATGAGGTAGTCATTCAAAAATAATGTTCAACACTATTATTGCAACTTATCATGTGACTTATCATGTGCACATTTTTACTCCTGAACTTATTTAGGCTTGCCATAACAAAGGGGTTGAATACTTATTGACTCAAGAGATTTCAGCTTTTCATTTTTAAATGAAAAAAAAAAACATAAAAAAAAAAAACACAATTCCACTTTGACATTGTGGGTGTGTCTCGGCCAGTGACACAAAATCACAATTTAATCCATTTGAAATTCCCGGCTGTAACTTAACAAAATGTGGAAAAAGTGTGAATACTATCCGAAGGCACTGTATGTGCCATCAAAATATTTACATCAATATTTTAGATGGCAAATATTGTTCACTCCAAAATAATTTGAAAGAATCATGAGTTCAACTGGCAAGCTAACAAGTATTTATAAGAAAGCTCATATCATTTGACAAATCTCATGATATTGTACAGTCGTGGCCAAAAGTTTTGAGAATGACACAAATCTTAATTTTCACAAAGTCTGCTGCCTCAGTTTGTATGATGGCAATTTGCATATATTCCAGAATGTTATGAAGAGTGATCAGATGAATTGCAATTAATTGCAAAGTCCCTCTTTGCCATGCAAATGAACTGAATCCCCAAAAACATTTCCACTGCATTTCAGCCCTGCCACAAAAGGACCAGCTGACATCAAGTCAGTGATTCTCTTGTTAACACAGGTGTGAGTGTTGACGAGGACAATGCTGGAGATCACTCTATCATGCTGATTGAGTTTGAATAACCGACTAGAAGCTTCAAAAGGAGGGTGGTGCTTGGAATCATTGTTATTGTGTCAATCATGGTTCTCTGTCAATCATGGTTCTCTGCAAGGAAACAAGTGCCGTCATCATTGCTTTGCACAAAAAGGGCTTCACATGCAAGTATATTGTTGCCAGTAAGATTGCACCTAAATCAACCATTTATCGGATCGTCAAGAACTTCAAGGAGAGCTGTTCAATTGTTGTGAAGAAGGCTTCAGGGCGCCCAAGAAAGTCCAGTAAGCGCCAGGACCGTCTCCTAATGTTGATTCAGCTGCGGGATCGGGGCACCACCAGTACAGAGCTTGTTCAGGAATGGCAGCAGGCAGGTGTGAGTGCATCTGCACGCACAGTGAAGCAAAGACTTTTGGAGGATGGCCTGGTGTCAAGAAGGGCAGCAAAGAAGCCACTTCAGGGACAGACTGATATTTTGCAAAAGGTACAGTGATTGGACTGCTGAGGACTGGGGTAAAGTCATTTTCTCTGATGAATCCCCTTTCCGATTGTTTGGGGCATCCAGAAAAAAGCTTGTCCGGCGAAGACAAGGTGAGCGCTACCATCAGTCCTGTGTCATGCCAACAGTAAAGCAGAGTCAGCCAAGGGAGTGGGCTCACTCACAATTTTGCCAAAGAACACAGCCATGAATAAAGAATGGTACCAACACATCCTCCGAGAGCAACTTCTCCCAACCATCCAGGAACAGTTTGGTGACGAACAATGCCTTTTCCAGCATGATGGAGCACCTTGCCGTAAGGCAAAAGTGATAACTAAGTGGCTCAGGGAACAAAACATTGATATTTTGGGTCCATGGCCAGGAAACTCCCCAGACCTTAATCCCATTGAGAACTTGTGGTCAATCCTCAAGAGGCGGGTGGACAAACGAAAACCCACAAATTCTGACAAACTCCAAGCATTGATTATGCAAGAATGGGCTGCCATCAGTCAGGATGTGTCCCAGAAGTTAATTGACAGCATGCCAGGGCGGATTGCAGAGGTCTTGAAAAAGAAGGGTCAACACTGAAAATATTGACTCTTTGCATCAACTTCATGTAATTGTCAATAAAAGCCTTTGACACTTGTGAAATGCTTGTAATTATACTTCAGTATTCCAAAGTAACATCTGACAAAAATATCTAAAGACACTGAAGCAGCAAACTTTGTGAAAAAAGTATATTTGTGTCATTCTCAAAACGTTTGGCCACGACTGTACATTTTGATTTGTGAAGATGAGACAATTTTGAGAGATCACTCACTCCAAGTAGATTGACAATCTGTATCAAATCAATATAGCATGTAACAAAATAACAAACAAACTCAAATAATTGCTCAAAATATCCTCAAGCAATGAATTAATAGCATCAAAATGAATTAACAAACGATCTGTAACATGTACTCAAGCACAAAGGCTGCTCAAAATATTCCTTCCATTACGTTTCCTTTATAAGCATTCATCTGAAACTGAAAGGGCAGAATGGATGAAAGCAATATGTAGAAACTCAACTTACTCACAATTGTACTATCATAGGAGGGACCAGCAGGGAAGGAGTGGCTTACCACCATATTGCTTTTACCTGCCAAGTTTATTTTATAGTCACCTGGAAATCCAACCCTGGTCATAAAAACGTTCCATATCCAAACCACCAAAGAAGAACGCATTAACACTGTGCCAGGCTCACAGCTGGCCTCAGGTCTCAGATAAGCCAATTTCAACTTAGCAACCATCAATCTAAACAACACAGTAACCTTTATCTAATGGGTATGATCGACCGGCAATGAGAGGAGACTCATTTATTCATAGCGTTGAGTGGGGGCATTGCCTGGGCTCTGTCTGTGAGGCAGCCTGACCAGAGTGTGTTTGGGCTCTGTCTGTGAGGCAGCTTGGCCAGAGTGATTAGTATTCCTCCCAGCCTGTTATCTCAGACAGACAGGTTGGGGTTCTCTCGTTTTGGAAGTCCGTCCTCTGTCCACTCTACCACATGACCCAGAAAACAATAAGGGGTTCGAGTGGTCAAGGAGTTAGTTGGCAAAAGAAAGATGGTCCTCCCACGCTCGATAGCCTCCATTTGACGAGGAAGCATAAGCGTGTCCTACCACAGCAAACTTTTGATATCTGCCACACCCCCTTTGCATCAGCTGTTGTATTGCCTTAGGAAAAAATATATACAAAAGTTTAAAAACAATATGCTTCTTATTGTTTTATCTACAGTGGCTTGTGAAGGTATTCACCTCCCCCCCTTGGTATTTTTCATATTACGTTGCCTTACAACCTGAAATTAAAATTGATTTTTTGGGGGGGTTGTATCATTTGATTTACACAACATGCCTACTACTTTGAAGATGAAAAATATGTTTTATTGTGAAACAAACAAGATATAAGACAAAAAACTGAAAACCTGAGAATGCATAACTATCCTAAACGATATCTTAACCGCCATCGATAAGAAACAATACTGTGCAGCCGTATTCATTGACCTGGCCAAGGCTTTCGACTCTGTCAATCACCACATCCTCATCGGCAGACTCAATAGCCTTGGTTTCTGAAATGACTGCCTCTTCTGGTTCACCAACTACTTCTCTGATAGAGTTCAGTGTGTCAAATCAGAGGGCCTGTTGTCCGGGCCTCTGGCAGTCTCTATGGGGGTGCCACAGGGTTCAATTCTTGGGCTGACTCTCTTCTCTGTATACATCAATGATGTCGCTCTTGCTGCTGGTGAGTCTCTGATCCACCTCTACGCAGATGACACCATTCTGTATACTTCTGGCCCTTCTTTGGACACTGCATTAACAAACCTCCAGATGAGCTTCAATGCCATACAACTCTCCTTCCGTGGCCTCCAACTGCTCTTAAATACAAGTAAAACTAAATGCATGCTCTTCAACCGATCGCTGCCTGCACCTGCCCACCCGTCCAGCATCACTACTCTGGACGGTTCTGAATTAGAATATGTGGACAACTACAAATACCTAGGTGTCTGGTTAGACTGTAAACTCTCCTTCCAGACTCACATCAAACATCTCCAATTCAAAGTTAAATCTAGAATTGGCTTCCTATATCGCAACAAACCATCCTTCACTCATGCTGCCAAACATACCCTCGTAATACTGACCATCCTACCAATCCTCGACTTCGGCGATGTCATTTACAAAATAGCCTCCAATACCCTACTCAACAAATTGGATGCAGTCTATCACAGTGCCATCCGTTTTGTCACCAAAGCCCCATATACTACCCACCACTGCGACCTGTACGCTCTCGTTGGCTGGCCCTCGCTTCATACTCGTCGCCAAACCCACTGGCTCCAGGTGATCTACAAGAACCTGCTAGGTAAAGTCCCCCCTTATCTCAGCTTGCTAGTCACCATAGCAGCACCCACCTGTAGCACGCGCTCCAGCAGGTATATCTCTCTGGTCACCCCCAAAGCCAATTCCTCCTTTGGCCGCCTCTCCTTCCAGTTCTCTGCTGCCAATGACTGGAACGAACTACAAAAATCTCTGAAACTGGAAACACTTATCTCCCTCACTAGCTTTAAGCACCAGCTGTCAGAGCAGCTCACAGATTACTGCACCTGTACAAAGCCCATCTATATTTTAGCCAAAACAACTACTCTTCCCCTACTGTATTTATTTATTTTGCTCCTTTGCACCCCATTATTTCTACTTTGCACATTCTCCCACTGCAAATCTACCATTCCAGTGTTTTACTTGCTATATTGTATTTACTTCGCCACCATGGCCTTTTTTTGCCTTTACCTCCCTTATCTCACTTAATTTGCTCACATTGTATATAGACTTATTTTTCTACTGTATTATTGAATGTATGTTTGTTTTACTCCATGTGTAACTATGTGTCGAACTGCTTTGCTTTATCTTGGCCAGGTCGCAATTGTAAATGACAACTTGTTCTCAACTAGCCTACCTGGTTAAATAAATGTTAAATAAAAAAATTATAAAAAAATGCGCCCCCTCAAAGTCAATACTTTGTAGAGCCACCTTTTGCAGCAATTACAGCTGCAAGTCTCTTGGGGTATGTGTCTATAAGCTTGGCACATCTAGCCACTGGGATTTTTGCCCATTCTTCAAGGCAGAACTGCCCCAGCTCCTTCAAGTTGGATGGGTTCCACTGATGTACAGCAAAATTTAAATCATACAACAGATTCTCAATTGGATTGAGGTCTGGGCTTTGATTAGGCCATTCCAATACGTTAAAATATTTCCCCTTAAACCACTCAAGTGTTGCTTTAGCAGTATGCTTAGGGTCATTGTCCTGCTGGAAGGTGAACCTCCATCCCAGTCTCAAATCTCTGGATGTCACCCCCTGGCCATAGAGAGGCTTTTATTCTCTATTTTGGTTAGGCCAGGGTGTGACTAGGGTGGGCATTCTAGTTTCTTTATTTCTATGTTTACTGTTTCTATGTTTTGGATGGGTATGGTTGTCAATCAGGGACAGCTGTCTATCGTTGTCTCTGATTGGGAATCATACTTAGGCAGCCTGTTTTTCCACCTTAGTTGTGGGTAGTTGTCTGTGTTAGTGGCCTGTATAGCCCTAGTCAGCTTCACGTTAGTTTCTGTTGTTTCTTGTTTTGTTGGCGACATTCAAAATAAAGAGAAATGTACGTTCACCACGCTGCACCTTGGTCCGGTCAGTTTCACCCTGACGACGATCGTGACAGAACTACCCACCACAAACGGACCAAGCAGCGTGGTAAGGAGGACTGGACATGGGAGGACAACCTAAATGGGAAAGGATCCTGGACGTGGGAGGAGATCCTGGCGGGAAAGGATCGCCTGCCCTGGGAGCAGGTGGAAGCAGCGAGGAAAGCGGAGGCAGCGAGAAAAAGGGCCCAGGATTACACAGGGTCACGGGTGGCACGAAAGACCGGGAGGCCACTCCGAATTTTTTTTGGGGCGGGGGCACACGGGGAGTGGCAGTCAGGATTCAGACCTGAGCCAACTCCTCGTGCTTACCATAAGGAGCGTGGTACTGGTCAGGCACCATGTTATGAGGTGGAGCGCACGGTGTCTCCAGTGCGCATTCACAGCCCGGTGCGCTACATTCCAGCTCCCCGCATCGGCTGGGATAGAGTGGGCATCCAGCCAGGACGGATGGTGCCGGCTCAGCTCATCTGGCTGCCAGTGCGTCTCTACGGCCTAAGATATCCTGCGCCGGCTCTGCGCACTGTGTCTCCGGTGCCTCTGCACAGCCCAGTGCGTCCTGTGCCAGCGCCCCGCCTTTGCCGTGCGAAGGTAACCATCCAGCCAGGACGGGTTGTGCAGGCTCTACGCTCGAGACCTCCAGTGCGCCTCCACGGCCCAGTGTATCCGGTGCCTGCTCCAAGAACCAGGCCTTCTGTATGTCTCCCCAGCCTGGTGAGTCCTGTGCCTGCTCCCAGAACCTAGCCTTCTGTATGTCTCCCCAGCCTGGTGAGTCCTGTGCCTGCTCCCAGATCCAGGCCTCCTGTATGTCTCCCCAGCCTGGTAAGCCCTGTGGCAGCTCCACACACCAGGCTGTCCATACGTCTCCTCACTCCAGTGATGATCCATGGCACGACGCCTCCAGTGATGATCCATGGCACGAAGCCTCCAGTGATGATCCATGGCACGAAGCCTCCAGTGATGATCCATGGCACGAAGCCTCCAGTGATGATCCATGGCACGAAGCCTCCAGTGATGATCCATGGCACGAAGCCTCCAGTGATGGTCCATGGCCTGGAGCCTGCAATGAGGATCCATGGCACGAAGCCTCCAGTATTGATCCGCGGTCCGGAGCCTGCAGCGAGGATCCCCAGTCCGGGGCCTGCAGCGAGGATCCCCAGTCCGGGGCCTGCAGCGAGGATCCCCAGTCCGGGGCCTGCAGCGAGGATCCCCAGTCCGGGGCCTGCAACGAGGGGCCCCAGTCTGGGGCCTGCAGCGAGGGGCCCCAGTCCGGGGCCTGCAGCGAGGGTCTCCAGTCCGGGGCCTGCAGCGAGGGTCTCCAGTCCGGGACCTGCAGCGAGGGTCCCCAGTCCAGAGGCGCAACCAAAGTGGGGGGGAGCCAGAGGTGGAACGGGGTCTGCATCCCGCACCGGAGCCGCCACCAAAGTAGATGCCCACCCGGACCCTCCCCTATAGAGTCAGGTTTTGCGGCCGGAGTCCGCACCTTTAGGGGGGGGGGGGGATACTGTCACGCCTTATTCATAGAAAGGCTTTTATTCTCTATTTTGGTTAGGCCAGGGTGTGACTAGGGTGGGCATTCTAGTTTCTTTATTTCTATGTTTACTGTTTCTATGTTTTGGACGGGTATGGTTGTCAATCAGGGACAGCTGTCTATCGTTGTCTCTAATTGGGAATCATACTTAGGCAGCCTGTTTTTCCACCTTAGTTGTGGGTAGTTGTCTGTGTTAGTGGCCTGTATAGCCCTAGTCAGCTTCACGTTCGTATTTGTTGTTTCTTGTTTTGTTGGCGACATTCAAAATAAAGAGAAATGTACGCTCACCACGCTGTACCTTGGTCCGGTCATTTCCACCCTGACGACAATCGTGACACTGGAAGACTGAAACAGGTTTCCCTCAAGAATATTCCTGTATTTAGCACCATCCAACATTCCTTCAATTCTGACCAGTGTCCCAGTCACTGCCGATAAAAAACATCCCCACAGCATGATGCTGCCACCACCATGCTTCACTGTGGGGATGGTATTCTCGGGGTGATGAGAGGTGTTGGGTTTACACCAGACATAGCGTTTTCCTTGATGGCCAAAAAGCTACATTTTAGTCTCATCTGACCAGAGTACCTTCTTCCATATGTTTGGGGAGTCTCCCACATGCCTTTTGCCAAACACCAAACGTGTATACTTATTTTTTTCTTTAACCTCTACTTCATCACCATCCCTGATCCGGGAGCATCCTCATCAGTAAAAAAGCTGACTAGCATAGCCTAGCATAGCGCCACAAGTAAATACTAGCATATAAATATCATGAAATCACAAGTCCAATACAGCAAATGAAAGATACACATCTTGTGAATCCAGCCATCATTTCCGATTTTTAAAATGTTTTACAGCGAAAACACAATATGTATTTCTATTAGCTAACAACAATAGCAAAAGACTCAACCGCATATTTTCACCATTTTTTTACCGCATAGGTAGCTATCACAAAACCGACCAAATAGAGATATAATTAGTCACTAACCAAGAAACAACTTCATCAGATGACAGTCTTATAACATGTTATACAATAAATCTATGTTTTGTTAGAAAATTTGCATATTTGAGGTATAAATCATAGTTTTACATTGCAGCTACCATCAAAAATATCACCAAAGCAGCCAGAATAATTACAGAGAGCAACGTGAAATACCTAAATACTCATCATAAAACATTTATGAAAAATACATGGTGTACAGCAAATGAAAGATAAACATCTTGTGAATCCAGCCAATATTTCAGATTTTTTAAGTGTTTTACAGCGAAAACACAATATAGCATTATATTAGCTTACCACAATAGCCAAACACACAACCGCATTCATTCACCGCAAAGGTAGCGATCGCAAAAAAAACAGCAAAAGATATAAAATGAATCACTAACCTTGACCAACTTCATCAGATGACAGTCCTATAACATCAGGTTATACAATACACTTATGTTTTGTTCGAAAATGTGCATATTTTGAGCTGCAAACTGTGGTTATACATTGTGAATATGTAGCATCGATTCACCAGAATCTCCGGAGAAATTTTGGACAGTCACCTAATCTAATCAAAGAACTCATCATAAACTTGACTAAAAAATACATGTTGGACAGCAAATGAAACATACACTAGTTCTTAATGCAATCGCCGTGTTAGATTTTAAAAAATAACTTTACCATAACAAACAGCTTACGTTATAGCGAGACAGCGCCCGCAAAAAGGAAGGAAAATACGACTAAACATTTCCCACAGAAATACGAAATAACATCATAAATGGTTCTTACTTTTGCTGAGCTTCCATCAGAATCTTGTACAAGGAGTCCTTTGTCCAGAATAAATCGTTGTTTGGTTTTAGAATGTCCTCTTCTCCTGTCGAATTAGCAACCTTAGCTAGCCAAGTGGCGCGAAGATGTCCATCTTCACCTAACGCAGAGAACGGAAAACTCCAAAACTCCCGATAAACGTTGAATAATCTGATAAAACTATATTGAAAAAACATACTTTACGATGATATTATCACATGTATCAAATAAAATCAAAGCCGGAGATATTAGCCGTCTATACCGAACGCTTTTCAGAAGCCAATGCTGATGTCCTTCCCGCGCCTTCGAAGACAATGAAATAGTGGTCACGTCATTCCAAGAGCTCTTGTTCAACCTCAGATCAAGCTAGACACCCCATTCCACCTCCCACTGCCTGTTGACATCTAGTGGAAGGCGTATGAAGTGTATATCATGTATATCCATAGATTTCAAGCAAATGAATAGGAAGGCCCTGGAACCGAGCCTCGATTTCAGATTTTTCACTTCCTGTCAGGAAGTTTGCTGCAAAATGAGTTCTGTTTTACTCACAGATATAATTCAAACGGTTTTAGAAACTTGAGAGTGTTTTCTATCCAATAGTAATAATAATATGCATATTGTACGATCTAGAATAGAGTACGAGGCAGTTTAATTTGGGCACGATTTTTTACAAAGTGAAAACAGCGCCCCCATATTGACAAGAAGTTAAGCAATGGCTTTTTTCTGGCCACTCTTCCGTAAAGCCCAGCTCCGTGGAGTGTACGGCTTAAAGTGGTCCTATGGACAGATACTCCAATCTCCGCTGTGGAGCTTTGCAGCTCCTTCAGGGTTATCTTTGGTCTCTTGGTTGCCTCTCTGATTAATGCCCTCTTTGCCTAGTTTTGGTGGGCGGCCTTCTCTTGGCAGGTTTATTGTGGTGCCATATTCTTTCTATTTTTTAATAATGGATTTAATGGTGCTCCGTGGGATGTTCAAAGTTTCAGATATTTTTTTTATAACCCAACCCTGATCTGTACTTCTCCGCAACTTTATCCCTGACCTGTTTGGAGAGCTCGTTGGTCTTCATGGTGCCGCTTGCTTGGTGGTGCCCCTTGCTTAGTGGTGTTGCAGACTCTGGGGCCTTTCAGAACATGTGCATATATACTGAGATCATGTGACAGATCATGTGACACATAAATAAAGTCCCCCTTGGTGCAATCTAACTAATTATGTGATTTATGAAGGTAATTGGTTGCACCAGATCTTATTTAGGGGCTACATAGCAAAGGGGGTGAATACATATGCACGCACCACTTTTCCGCTTTAAATTCTTTTGAATTTTTTGAAACAAGTAATTTTTTTTCATTTCTCTTCTCCAATTTGGACTATTTTGTGAATGTCCATTGTATGAAATCCAAATAAAATCAATTTATATTACAGGTTGTAATGCAACAACATAGGAAAAACGCCAAGGGGGTAGGCACTGTAGGGGTGTGACGTTTACACAAAATCAGGATTGTAAACGTTTAGAACAACAGCGCAGATATCACGAAAACTACCACTAACAGGTCCCAAACATATACTGTATATATATATTTTTTTACAAATACCTAACGCAACAATGCTGTAACATTAGGAGATATGTATCTATCAAATTATTTGCCACGGATATAAAGCGCTCGTTAATAGTTAGAAAAATGGCGAAGAGTGAGCCAGGGAAGCTACAGCAACGGAGTCCTGTATGACAATACTTTGAGAAGTTAAATGAGAAGGATATGAAATGCAAACTTTTTAAGGTGGAATTGAGCTATAATACAGTGTTTTCCACAAGCACATGGAGTAGCCAGCCAAGGTCTGGGGGGGGTTGCCCCCTCTGGTTCATAATATTGTTCCGAGCAAGCTCTATTTTGGTGGACTCTGGTGCTTTTTAATACCTTCATCCCATCTGAAATACACAGCGAAATTATAGAATAGTTTATTAAGTTTACCTCCCAGATTGGAAAAATGTGTTGTGGTATTATGCTTACAATTTAAATTACTTCAAATGTATGAATTTAATGTATTGTTAGTTTTTTGGTGAAATTGTCTAGGCCTATATGATCAGGACTATTTTCTAAGTAAGAGAAGATTAAACCTTTTATTTAGATTTAACCCGTCTTCTCTTGAGATTAAAGTATTTTAACGCAAAATATGAATTGCCAATTACTGTATGTTTGTCCTTCAAATTAGGATTTTATTAAAACCCGAAAAATTAAGTAAAAAGCCTAAATTATCTTGAAAAAATGTATTAAAGGTAACATTTAAAATCAAACAAATTTTGTGATGGGCACTTATTCAAATTGAAAAATGGGTCTGTAAAATAAATAGAACAGACGCTCAATTAAGTTCTGTTTTAAGAGAGGAGGTACAGTAGAACTTAAATTAGTGAAATTATTTCAACAAGTGTTTGTGAATTGCAGTATGTCATTTATTTAAAAAAATACATGTTTAATGACAGACCCACAGGTTTAATCTTAATTAATAGTGCAAGAGCCTGCTGTCTTCCACAGGCTTCAAGCCTCCTTTTAAGAAGCATTTTCTCAGCTTTCTGCAAAACAGGTATGATTGAAGAATGAAGCAGGTTTTAATCATGGGCTTTGCAACACAGAAAGCAGCAGTTGATTACTCCATTGTCAACACTATGATTAAATCAGTAGGCCTATATCAAAACTTTTGAAAATACCATATACTGTAAGTATCATTAGGTTTTAAAACCATTCAATCTGTTTTGTTTTATCATATTTGGGACCAGACTGAGGCTATCGCTCCACTAGCTTACGTATTGTTCCTGCAGTGCGGAGGATTCACCATCTATATCGAATGTTTTCATTTTTTATCTGCAGTTAATCGCCAAAAAGCATACCAATATTCAAATTGAGTAAGCCTATGCAGCCACGATGAGCCAGTTTGCGCTGTTCTGTGAAGGGAGTAGTACACAGCATTGTACGAGATCTTCAGTTTCTTGGCAATTTCTCGCATGGAATAGCCTTCACTTCTCAGAACAAGAATAGACTGACGAGTTTCAGAAGAAAGGTCTTTGTTTCTGGCCATTTTGAGCCTGTAATTAAACCTGCAAATGCTGACTAAACTAGTCTAAAGGCCAGTTGTATTGCTTCTTTAATCAGGACAACAGTTTTCAGCTGTGCTAACATAATTGCAAAAGGGTTTTCAAATGATCAACTATCCTTTTAAAATGATAAACTTGGATTAGCTAACACAACGTGCCATTGGAACACAGGAGTGATGGCTGCTGATAATGGCTACTGAACACCTATGTAGATATTCCATTTAAAAAATCATCTGTTTCCAGTTACAATAGTCATTTACAACATTAACAATGTCTACACTGTATTTCTGATCAATTTGATGTTATTTTAACTGACACATTTTTGGGGGTTTTCTTTCAAAAACAAGTACAATTCAAAGTGACCTCAAACTTTTGAACGGTAGTGTACATATGAGATAAGTAATGAGAGATATATAAACATTCTTAAAGTGGCATTATTAAAGTGACTAGTGATCAATTTATTAAAGTGGCCAACTGATATCAAGTCTTTAGATAGGCAGCCGCCTCTCTGTGCTAGTGGTGGTTGTTTAACAATCTGATGGCCTTAAGATATTGAAAAACAGATTCTCTCTCTGTCCCAGCTTTGATGCACGTGTACTGGCCTCACCTTCTGGATGGAAGCGGGGTGAACAGGCAGTGGCTCAGGTGGTTTTTGTCCTTGATGATCTTTTTGGGGTGTTGTAGGTGTCCTGGAGGGCAGGTAGTTTGCCCCCGGTGATACGTTGTGCGGACCGCACCACCCTCTGGAGAGCCCTGCGGTTGTGGGCGGTGCAGTTGCCGTACCAGGCGGTGATACAGCCGACAGGATGCTCTCGATTGTGCATCTGTAAAAGTTAGTGAGGGTTTTCGGTGACAAGCCACATTTTTTTAGGCTCCTGAGGTTGAAGAGGCGCTGTTGTGCCTTCTTTACCACACTGTGTGTGCGTGGACCATTTCAGTTTGCCAGTGATATGTACACAGAGGAACTTAAAACTTTCAACGTTCTCCACTGCTGTCCCGTAGATGTGGATGGGGGGGGGGGGGGGGGTTCTCCCTTTGCAGTTTCCTGAAGTCCACGATCATCTCTTTTGTTTTACTGACATCGAGTGAGAGGTTATTTTCCGGACACCACACTCCGAGGGCCCTCACCTCCTCCCTGTAGGTTGTCTCGTCGTTGTTGGTAATCAAGCATAACAATTTAAGTGGGTCTAGGGTGACAGATAGGGTGGAGGTGATATGATCCTTGACTAGTCTCTCAAAGCACTTCATGATGACAGAAGTGAGTGCTACGGGGCGATAGTCATTTAGTTCAGTTACCTTAGCTTTCTTGGGAACAGGAACAATTGTGGCCATCTTGAACGATGTGGGGACAGAAGACTGGGATAGGGATGGATTGAATATTTCCGTAAACACACCAGCCAGCTGGTCTGCGCATGCTCTGAGGACGTGGCTAGGGATGCCGTCTGGGCCTGCAGGCTTGCGAGGGTTAACACGTTTAAATATTTTACTCACGTTGGCCACGGAGATGGAGAGCCCAGAGTCTTTGGTAGCGGGCCATGTCAGTGGCACTGTACTGGCCTCAAATAAGTTGTTTAATTTGTCTGGAAGCAAGACGTCGATGTCCTCTACGGGGCTGGTTTTCTTTTTGTAATCTGTAGACCCTGCCACATACATCTTGTGTTTGAGCTGCTGCATTGCGACTCCACTTTGTCTCTATACTGACACTTTGCTTGTTTGATTGCCTTACGGAAGGAATAACTACACTGTTTGTTTTCGGCCATATTTCCAGTTGCCTTGCCATGATTAAATGCTGTGGTATGTGCTTTCAGTTTTACACGAATGCTGCCATCAATCCATGGTTTCTGGTTCGGGAAGGTTTTAATAGTCACAGTGGGTACAACATCACCTATACACTTCCTTATAAACTTCCTTATAAAGCGTATATGTCAATGTTGTTCTCTGATGCTACCCGGAATATATCCCAGTTCACGTGATCGAAGCAATCTTGAAGCGTGGATTCCGATTGGTCAGACCAACGCTGGAAAGACCTAAGCACGGGCTTCCTGTTTTAGATTCTGCCTATAGGAGGGGAGCAACAAGATGGAGTCATGGTCAGATTTGCCAAAAGGAGGGCGGGGAGGGCTTTGTATGCATTGCGGAAGTTGGAGTAGCAATGGTCGAGCATGTTACTCGCTCATGTACCGCAATCGATATGCTGATAGAATTTAGATAGCCTTGTTCTCAAATTAGCTTTGTTAAAGTCCCCAGCTACAATAAATGCAGCCTCGGGATATATGGTTTTTAGTTTGCATAAAGTCCAGTGAAGTTCCTTGATGGCCATCTTGGTATCCACTTGCGGAGGGATATACACGGCTGTGACAATAACCGAGGAGAGTTCTCTTGGGAGATAATACGGTCGGCATTTGATTGTGAGGAATTCTAGGTGAGGTGAACAAAAGGACATGATTTCCTGTATGTTGTTACAATTACACCATGAGTCGTTAATCATGAAACATACAACCCACCCTTGTTCTTAACAGAGAGATGTTTATTCCTGTGGGCGCGACACACTGAAAATCCCGTTGGCTGTACAGACTCCGACAGCATGTCCCAAGCTAGCTATGTTTCCATGAAAGAGTATATTACAATCCCGAATATCTCTCTGGAAAGCAACTGCCTGATGATGCGCGAGTGGAGAATGAAAGTCTGATTTAAAATCAGCACATTTCTGTCCACGTTGCCTCTTCTCGCCGACTCTCCTCGATTACCTTTGACCTTTTTCAAAATGGCGAGAAAATGGCGAGCGGACTTACGCAGGAGGTGAGCAAATCTAATTGATAAAAGGCTCTGGTCTCCATGTGCCTGCCTCGCTCACTCTCTCTCCCTCCCTCTCCCAACTACACCCATGCTGTGATTGGTCTGAATTCTCCTATCATTCAAAACGACATTCAGACAGAATCCCATCCCTGACAGACAGATCCTCATTGGAGGAGAGCAAATCTAATTGAGAAAAGCCCCTTGAGCACTGACATATGAAGAAGGCGACCATAAAGGGAGTAACAGAGCACAGAATGGGAGAAAACGATGGGGAAATAAGACTAGACTGAACCCCTAAACAAATAAACAAAGTTAGAGACTGTCTATGGTGCTAGAATTTTCTAAAACAACTAAAGACCTTAAGCTCAAGGGGGATAAAAACAAAAAAACGTCAGGGTTTGGCCGGTGTAGGCCGTCACTGTAAATACGAATTTGTTCTTTAAAAACATATATATACAGTGTATATATATTTTAAATGTATATACTGTATATATGTTTTTTCAATATATATATATATATTTTCTATATATATATATTTTTTTTTTA
This sequence comes from Salvelinus namaycush, assembly GCF_016432855.1. Classification (NCBI taxonomy): domain Eukaryota; kingdom Metazoa; phylum Chordata; class Actinopteri; order Salmoniformes; family Salmonidae; genus Salvelinus; species Salvelinus namaycush. Next base: position 39,934,529 of record NC_052319.1, on the reverse strand, counting down.
ATATATTTAATATATTTAATATATATATTTTTCTTTATTTTTTATTTTTTATTTTTAAGTATATATATATATATATATATATTTTAAAATCAGACATCTAACAATTCATCAAACAATGTACCTCTCGTGAGAAAGACGTATGAGACATGTACGCAAAAAACATCACAGAAAGACTATTGTGTTGATATACCAACATACATTATGCAAGGACTGAGGTGGTTTGAGATGAGAAGAAAACAGGAGGAAGGCCTTTAATAAGGTTAAACTGTAATTGCCTATTAACATTCTGTATTATGTCATGTTTCGTGTTTTGTGTGGACCCCATAATAAAATACCAAATACCAAACGAACATGATCAATTATTCAAGTTGAAATAATGTGCATTATTTAGGCCCAAGAGTGCATATAATCATCATAAATGATCTTATCAGCATAACCTCCACTGTTAAGATAGCCTTTGGAGGTTATGAACGTTTAGCCCTTAAAGGCCCTCTTCAATTAAGTCTTAACCTTCTGCAGACCATATCTCATAGAAAAGGCTTGAAAAGAGGCCCTCAGCCTTGCAGCCTAATCAATGCAGCTTCATTCATAAGCAATATCATGGGGGATATGAATGGATCACAAAGCTTTCATCGTAATTGGGCACTGTATGAGAACATGGGTAGCACTTTATTTTACGGGTACTGTTACCCTATTCATCTAATATTTCATATGAAATTAGGTAGGAATAATGGGTCATTTCTGGTACTTAAAATAACAAATGCTAAATATCCTAACAGCAACACATTTCTCAGTAAATACTTGGTAATTGAGCATCACTGTCAATCCAATAACTGTCAGTAAATGATGAAAACACGGTTTGTACTGTAGTCAGCCTAGGAAAAACCCAGAACAATGTCTATGGGGGCTTTCTCTGAACACACACACACACACACTAGTTCAGAGTTCTCAAACTGGGGTCCGCGGCCAGATCTCAAATTACAGTATATATGCACAGTGCATTCGGAAAGTACTCAGACCCCTTGACCTTTTCCACATTTTGTTACGTTACAGAATTATTCTAAAATGTCTGAATCTACACACAATACCCCCCTACACCCCATAATGACAAAGCAAAAATATGTTTATAGATTTTTTTATGTTTATAGAAAAAACTATCACATGTACATAAGTATTCAGACCCTTTACTCAGTACTTTGTTGAAGCACCTTTGGCAGCAATTACATCCTTGAGTCTTCTTGGGTATGATGCTACAAGCTTGGCACACCTGTATTTGGGGAGTTTCTCCCATTCTTCCCTGCAGATCCTCTCAAGCTCTGTCAGGTTGGATAGGGAGCGTCACTGCACAGCTGTTTTCAGGTCTCTCAAGAGATGTTCGATCGGGTTCAAGTCTCTGGCTGGGCCACTCAAGGACATTCAGAGACTTGTCCCGAAGCCACTCCCGCGTTGTCTTGGCTGTGTGCTTAGGGTCGTTATCCTGTTGGAAGGTAAACCTTCACCCCAGTCTGAGGTCCTGAGCGCTCTGGAGCAGGTTTTTAATCAAGGATCTCTCTGTACGTTGTTCCGTTCATCTTTCCCTCGATCCTGACAAATCACCCAGTCCCTGCTGCTGAAGAATATCCCCACAGCATGATTCTGCCACGATCATGCTTCACCGTAGGGATGGTATTGGCCAGGTGATGAGTGGTGCCTTGTTTCCTCCACACGTGATGCTTGGCATTCAGGCCAAAGAGTTCAGTCTTGGTTTCATCAGACAAGAGAATCTGGTTTCTCATGGTCTGAGAGTCCTTTAGGTGCCTTGTGGCAAATTCCAAGCGGGCTGTCATGTGCCTTTTACTAAAGAGTGGCTTTCGTCTGGCCAGTCTAGCATAAAGGCCTGATTGATAGAGTGCTGCAGAGATAGTTGTCCTTCTGGAAGGTTCTCCTGTCTCCACAGAGGAACTCTGGAGCTCTGTCAGAGTGACCATCGGGTTCTTCTTTATCTTCCTGTCTTGGTTGTTCCAACCTTTGTCCATTTAAGAATGATGGAGGCCACTGTGTTCTTGGGGACCTTCAATGCTGCAGAAGTTTTTTGTTACCCTTCCCCAGATCGGTGCCTCGACACGAGCTCCACAGACAATTCCCTCAACCTCATGGCTTGGTTTTTGTTCTCACATGCACTGTCAACTGTGGGACATGATATGGACAGGTGTGTGTCTTTCAAAATCATGTCCAATCAATTGAATTGACCAAAGGTGAACTCTAATCAAGTTGTAGAAACATCTCAAGGATGATCAATGGAAACAGGATGCAGTCTCATAGCAAAGGGTCTGAATATTTATGTAAATAACAAAATTATGTTTTTATTTTTTACAAATTTGCCAACATTTTTAAAAACCTGTTTAAAATAATTTAATCCATTTTAGAATAAGGCTGTAACGTAACAAAATGTATAAAAAGTGAAGGGGTCTGAATACTTTCCGAATGTACTGTATACTATAAGACAAATATCTATATAAATGTCCTACCTTTTCGTTCAAAATCTTCCTCTTGAGCCGCCATTTCTGGTTAGACCGCACATAGATGGACCCATAGAGATGTATTGAGGCACACTTGCCACTAGACAGTGAAGCCCTCTACAGGCTTTGCTATCACAGAAGCGATCGATGTCAAAGTTCAGAAGTGCACCCTCTATACATTGTTATGGACAGCAGCTGTAATGACGTTTCTCCAAACATCATTCTCCACTCGCTCGAGAACTAAATGAGGAAATAAGATGAGATTGGACAATGGAAACACACACCGAGTAGAGATATGATTCTGAATGTAACGCATGGGTTACTTGACAAAATAACTATAATTATATTACTCAGTTTTAAAAAGTAACGAGTTACTTTTATTCTGTATTACCCCAAACACTGTTGACGACACAGCTGCTGTTCGTTGGTTGGTTGGTTGTCTGATTGCATTGACCAACTCATGGACTGCGAGGAAATCCAGTGTCTAATTGTGGCGCTAACAGTCTAGGCCTAGGAATTAGCTCTTTGTGCAGGTGCTAGATACAGACCTGGAAGGTTCCTCCTCAGAGATTGTGTTCAGGCAAGCCTTAGCTGACAGTCTCTGTTGTCATATGTCACCTTGGCTGAGATAGCTCCCTGGGGTGGATTTACAAACTAAATTGGCAGTGAATTATATGTCCTCAAGCATTCCTTCTTTGCCGTTCCCCACAAAGACGCAATACTCGCTGACGAACCCATTGAGAAGCCAGTTTCATACTGCAACATCTTGTTACATTCCCAACAAGAAATCAAAAAGTGTCTCTCAAACAGAAGGGGGAACAACCAATAGTCACTAACAACAACCAAAAGGAAACAAGTGTGGTTCTAGGAGGGATTCTCAAAGACATTCATGGGGGTGTCCACTGAAAGTTGACTAGCAACAAGAAAGTGGGACTTAAGACACCAACCATGAGTGCCCACTAAATTTACAAGGCAAACCAAAATAAAAATAAAAAAACACACCAGACAATACGGAGTAAAAAAATAAGTGGAGCAAACCAAAACCAAGGAGATACAAGACAGAAAAGCTTATTTTATCAACTTAAAAGAGCCGAGCTAGGTGCAGTTCTTTCAACATCTCTCATGCCAACTGGAGCACAGGTGAAACACGTACTGACTAACCTGATGACAAGCCAGCACAGGTGTAACACATACTAACTAACGAGGTAACACCAACCAGTGAGCCCAACGCGCTAAAATCCAACCGCGAAATATAAATGGAAAAACCAAAGCCTGTAACAATCTCAAACCTCTCAAGGTGACTATGTCAAAAAAAGTGACCCAGTAGATGAGTACACATAACTTATATAGCATTAATTCTCTATTGCTACCCTGTGTTTGCCTTAACTTTTTCATTTTCCTAGTGTTTGATGATAAATTAACTGAACTATCTTGCTATATCATCTATGTTGATGCCAATTTAACAGCTGTTTATCATTTCCATAGCAACCTGCTATCATAGGCATCGGTGATGACATGTAACTGGGTGGGACATTGTGTGTCCCTGAGCATCAGGGCCCCAGGTGATGTGTCCATGGGCATCGGGTGCCCCAGGTGGCTAATTTGATGTTGGATCATCAGATAATGCCACAGATCTTTCAAGTTAATTTCAGCGATTTAGACATAAGGGGCTTAATTATTACGTCCTGTATTGAAACAGAGCAAAGAGCAAATCAAATGCGAAAGGGTAGCAGGTCATTGAATGCTTATGAGGGTGAAGGATAAAATAGGGCCATTGATGAAGGGAGAACAGGTACTGTGGGCTATAACCCTGTTACACAATTCGCTGCATGCTTTCACTGGTCTTTATTGTCTCCACTAAAAGTATGTGGACATCATTTCAAATTAGTGGATTCGGTGCTGTCAGGTGTTTAAAATCAAGCACACAGCCATGCAATCTACATAGTCAAACATTGGCAGTAGTATGGCCCGTCATAGGATGCCAGCTTTTCAACAAGTCAATTCGTCAAATTTCTAAGGCTCAGCCGTGAAGTGGTAGGCCACACAAGCTCACAAAACGGGACCGGCGAGTGCTGAAGCGCATAAAAATTGCCTGTCCTCGTTTGCAACACTCACTAATGAATTACAAACTGCCTCTACAAGCAACATCAGCACAAGAACTGTTCGTAGAGAACTTCATGAAATGGGTTTCCATGGCTGAGCAGCCGCACACAAACCTAAGAATACCATGTGCAATGCCAAGCTTTGACTGGAGTGGTGTAAAGCTCGCCACCATTGGACTCTGGAGCAGTGGAAACGTGTTCTCTGGAGTGATGAATCCCAGTTCACCATCTGGCAGTCCGACGGACGAATTTGGGTTTGGTGGATGCCAGGAGAATGCAACCTGCCCGACTGCATAGTGGCAACTGTAAGGTTTGGTGGAGGAGGAATAATGGTCTGGGGCTGTTATTCATGGTTCGGGCTAGGCCCCTTAGTTCCAGTGAAGGAAAATCTTAACGCTACAGCATACAATGACATTCTAGACGATTCTGTGCTTCCGACTTTGTGGCAACAGTTTGGGGAAGGCCCTTTCCTGTTTCAGCATAACAATGCCCCCGTGCACAAATTGAGGTCCATACAGAAATGGTTTGTCGAGATCGGTGTGAAAGAACTTGACTGGCCTGCACACCTTTGGGATGAACTGGAACGCCGACTGCAAGCCAGGCCTAATCACCCAATCACAGTGCCCGACCTCACTAATGCTCTTGTGGCTGAATGGAAGCATGTCCCAGCAGCAATGTTCCAACATTTAGTGGAAAGCCTTCCCAGAAGGGTGTTATAGCAGCAAAGGGGGGACCAACTCCATATGAATGCCAACGATTTCGTAATGACATGTTTGACGAGCAGGTGTCCACATACTTTTGACCATGTAGAGTAGAGCAGTAGAGGCTGCTGAGGGGAGAACGGCTCATAATAATGGCTGGAACGGAGCAAATGGAATGGCATCAAACCCATGGAAACCATGTGTTTAATGTATTTGATACCATTCCACGTATTCTGCTCCAGCCCTTACCACAAGCCCTTCCTCCCCAATTAAGATGCCACCAACCTCCTGTGATATAGAGAGCCTAGAAGTTGTGGTTTGAAGCTGAAAACATCTGCTTGGCCCCCATGTGGCCAACTTAAAACAGCGTTGGAGTATATAACTCAAATGTGTTTTGACAGATGAACAATCTGTTTCATTTATCATTTCTGGCATAATTGCATATCTTTGGCAGCAGCAGGTGGTTCTATTCATGACAGTAATGCTCAGTTGAATTGAAATGTGTGTGTGTGTGTGTGTGTGTGTGTGTGTGTGTGTGTGTGTGTGTGTGTGTGTGTGTGTGTGTGTGTGTGTGTGTGTGAGAGAGAGAGAGAAAGCGAGAAATTCCTACACTATACTATTTGGATTATGGAAAGAAATGGGGACCTACATTCAGTGACAATTTAGTTTGTAATTCCACTCCAGGAGGCTATCTCAGCCAGGGTGACGTCTGGCCACAGAGGCTGTCAGCTAAGGCTTGGCTGAGCACAATGTCAGAGGGGGAAAAGTCCAGGTCTGTATCTTTCCCCTGCACAAAGAGCTAACTCCAAGACTGTTAGCGCAACAATTACACACTGGATTTCCTCACAGACCTTGAGCTGGTCAAATGCAATCAGACAACCATTTCACCCTGTCCCTCAGACAGACTGGAGTTATCTCTGAGTCGGGGGGAAGAAATAACAACAATGCTGTTGTGTAAAAATGTGATTTACAACGTTTGACAATGTTCTGTTAGCAATGTGGCCCACGTTTGACAATGTTCTGTTAGCAATGTGGCCCACGTTTGACAATGTTCTGTTAGCAATGTGGCCCACATTTGACAATGTTCTGTTAGCAATGTGGCCCACGTTTGACAATGTTCTGTTAGCAATGTGGCCCACGTTTGACAATGTTCTGTTAGCAATGTGGCCCACGTTTGACAATGTTCTGTTAGCAATGTGGCCCACGTTTGACAATGTTCTGTTAGCAATGTGGCCCACGTTTGACAATGTTCTGTTAGCAATGTGGCCCACGTTTGACAATGTTCTGTTAGCAATGTGGCCCACGTTTGACAATGTTCTGTTAGCAATGTGGCCCACGTTTGACAATGTTCTGTTAGCAATGTGGCCCACGTTTGACAATGTTCTGTTAGCAATGTGGCCCACGTTTGACAATGTTCTGTTAGCAAGGAGGCTCACGTTTGACAATGTTCTGTTAGCAAGGAGGCCCACGTTTGACAATGTTCTGTTAGCAAGGAGGCTCACGTTTGACAATGTTCTGTTAGCAAGGAGGCTCACGTTTGACAATGTTCTGTTAGCAAGGAGGCTCACGTTTGACAATGTTCTGTTAGCAATGTGGCCCACGTTTGACAATGTTCTGTTAGCAATGTGGCCCACGTTTGACAATGTTCTGTTAGCAATGTGGCCCACGTTTGACAATGTTCTGTTAGCAATGTGGCCCACGTTTGACAATGTTCTGTTAGCAATGTGGCCCACGTTTGACAATGTTCTGTTAGTAAGGAGGCCCACGTTTGACAATGTTCTGTTAGCAATGTGGCCCACGTTTGACAATGTTCTGTTAGCAAGGAGGCCCACATTTGACAATGTTCTGTTAGCAAGGAGGCCCACGTTTGACAATGTTCTGTTAGCAAGGAGGCTCACGTTTGACAATGTTCTGTTAGCAATGTGGCCCACGTTTGACAATGTTCTGTTAGCAAGGAGGCCCACGTTTGACAATGTTCTGTTAGCAAGGAGGCCCACGTTTGACAATGTTCTGTTAGCAAGGAGGCTCACGTTTGACAATGTTCTGTTAGCAATGTGGCCCACGTTTGACAATGTTCTGTTAGCAAGGAGGCCCACGTTTGACAATGTTCTGTTAGCAAGGAGGCCCACGTTTGACAATGTTCTGTTAGCAAGGAGGCTCACGTTTGACAATGTTCTGTTAGCAAGGAGGCCCACGTTTGACAATGTTCTGTTAGCAAGGAGGCCCACGTTTGACAATGTTCTGTTAGCAAGGAGGCTCACGTTTGACAATGTTCTGTTAGCAATGTGGCCCACGTTTGACAATGTTCTGTTAGCAAGGAGGCCCACGTTTGACAATGTTCTGTTAGCAAGGAGGCCCACGTTTGACAATGTTCTGTTAGCAAGGAGGCCCACGTTTGACAATGTTCTGTTAGCAAGGAGGCCCACGTTTGACAATGTTCTGTTAGCAAGGAGGCCCACGTTTGACAATGTTCTGTTAGCAAGGAGGCCCACGTTTGACAATGTTCTGTTAGCAAGGAGGCCCACGTTTGACAATGTTCTGTTAGCAAGGAGGCTCACGTTTGACAATGTTCTGTTAGCAATGTGGCCCACGTTTGACAATGTTCTGTTAGCAAGGAGGCCCACGTTTGACAATGTTCTGTTAGCAAGGAGGCCCACGTTTGACAATGTTCTGTTAGCAAGGAGGCCCACGTTTGACAATGTTCTGTTAGCAAGGAGGCCCACGTTTGACAATGTTCTGTTAGCAAGGAGGCCCACGTTTGACAATGTTCTGTTAGCAAGGAGGCCCACGTTTGACAATGTTCTGTTAGCAAGGAGGCCCACGTTTGACAATGTTCTGTTAGCAAGGAGGCCCACGTTTGACAATGTTCTGTTAGCAAGGAGGCCCACGTTTGACAATGTTCTGTTAGCAAGGAGGCCCACGTTTGACAATGTTCTGTTAGCAAGGAGGCCCACGTTTGACAATGTTCTGTTAGCAAGGAGGCCCACGTTTGACAATGTTCTGTTAGCAAGGAGGCTCACGAGGTGCTTTAAGATAGGCAACCTGTAACGGCTTTCCTCCTCCTCTTCATCAGAAGAGGAGGAGCAGGGATCGAACCAAAATGCAGCTGAGTTTGTAGACATGATTTATTAACGAAAAACACGAACTCGACTAATACACTAACAAAACAAATAAACGGTGTAGACAGATCTGAACGACGGACTCACATAACACACGAGAACGCACGAACAGGGAAAAAAGCCTACACATAAATGACACTGAACAAACAAACCGAAACCAGTCCCGTGTGGCGCAACGACGTACACAAACACAGGAGACAATCACCCACAACGAACACTGTGAAAACACCTACCTAAATATGACTCTTAATTAGAGGAACGCCAAACACCTGCCTCTAATTAAGAGCCATACCAGGCAACCCATTAACCAACATAGAAACAGAAAACATAGAATGCCCACCCAAACTCACGTCCTGACCAACTAACACATATAACAAACTAACAGAAATAGGTCAGGAACGTGACATAACCCCCCCCATAAGGTGCGAACTCCGGGCGCACCAGCACAAAGTCTAGGGGAGGGTCTGGGTGGGCATCTGACCACGGTGGTGGCTCAGGCTCCGGGCGAGGTCCCCACCCCACCATAGTCAATCCCAGCTTCCATCTCCCCCTATGAATGTCCACCCTCATCTTACCCCCACAAAATCCTTTTTGTAACATCAACAACAGGGGCAGCACCGGGACAGAGGGATAGCTCAAGACAGAGGGATAGATCAGGATAGAGAGGTAGCTCAGGATAGAGAGGTAAATCAGGATAGAGGGGCAACTCCGGACTGAAAGGCAGCTCCGGACAGAGAGACAGCTCTGGACTGAGGGGCAGTTCTGGGTAAATAGCCGCTCCGGGCTAAGGGACAGCTCATGACTGGCTGACGGCTCTGGACGCTCATGGCTGGCTGACGGCTCTCGACGCACATGGCTGGCTGACGGCTCTCAACGCACATGGCTCGCTGACGGCTCTCGACGCTCATGGCTCGCTGACGGCTCTGGCCGCTCATGGCTCGCTGACGGCTCTGGCCGCTCATGGCTGGCTGAAGGCTCTGGACGCTCATGGCTCACTGACGGCTCTGGCAGATCCTGTCTGGTTGGCGGTTCTGGCAGATCCTGTCTGGTTGGCGGCTCTGGCAGATCCTGTCTGGTTGGCGGCTCTGGCAGATCCTGTCTGGTTGGCGGCTCTGGCAGATCCTGTCTGGTTGGCGGCTCTGGCAGATCCTGTCTGGTTGGCGGCTCTGGCAGATCCTGTCTGGTTGGCGGCTCTGGCAGATCCTGTCTGGTTGGCGGCTCTGGCAGATCCTGTCTGGTTGGCGGCTCTGGCAGATCCTGACTGATGACTGGCTCTAGCGGCTCCTGACTGACTATCGGCTCTGACGGCTCGGGACAGACGGGCGGCTCTAATGGCTCAGGACAGACGGATGGCTCAGACGGCGCTGGGGAGACGGATGGCTCAGACGGCGCTGGGGAGGCGGATGGCTCAGACGGCGCTGGGGAGACGGATGGCTCAGATGGCGCTGGGGAGACGGATGGCTCAGATGGCGCTGCGGAGACGGATGGCTCAGACTGCACCTGTCTGGCGGAAGGCTCTGGCTGCTCCTGTCTGGCGGAAGGCTCTGTAGGCTCATGGCAGACGGGCAGCTTTGCAGGCTCATGGCAGACAGGCAGTTCATGCGCCGTTGGGCAGACGGCAGACTCTGGCCGGCTGAGACGCACTGTAGGCTTGGTGCGTGGTGCCGGAACTGGAGGCACCTGACTGAGGACACGCACTTCAAGCCTAGTGCGGGGAGCAGGGACAGGACACACTGACCTCTCGAAGCGCACTATATGCCTGGTGCGTGGTACCGGACTGAGGGCACGCACCTCAGGACGAGTGCGGGGAGAAACAACAGTGTGCACAGGACTTAGGAGACGCACAGGTGGCTTAGTGCGCGGTGCCGGAACTGGAGGCACCGGGCTGGAGACACGCACCATAGGGAGAGTGCGTGGAGGAGGCACAGGGCTCTGAAAACGCACTGGAAGCCTGGTGCGTGGTGTAGGCACTGGTGGTACTGGGCTGGGGCGGGGAGGTAGTGCCGGAAATACCGGACCGTGAAGGCGTACTGGCTCCCTTGAGCACCGAGCCTGCCCAACCTTACCTGGTTGAATGCTCCCCGTCGCCCGACCAGTGCGGGGAGGTGGAATAACCCGCACCGGGCTATGTAGGCGAACCGGGGACACCATGCGTAAGGCTGGTGCCATGTAAGCCGGCCCGAGGAGACGCACTGGAGACCAGACGCGTTGAGCCGGCCTCATGACACCTGGCTCAATGCCCAATCTAGCCCTACCAGTGCGGGGAGGTGGAATAACCCGCACTGGGCTATGCACTCGTACAGGAGACACCGTGCGCTCTACTGCGTAACACGGCGCCTGCCCGTACTCCCGCTCTCCACGGTAAGCCTGGGAAGTGGGCGCAGGTCTCCTACCTGCCCTTGGCCCACTACCTCTTAGCCCCCCCCCCAAGAAATTCTTGGGGTCTCCTCTCGGGCTTCCAGCCACGTCTCCTTGCTGCCTCCTCATACCACCGCCTCTCTGCTTTCGCTGCCTCCAGCTCAGCTTTGGGACGGCGATATTCTCCCGGCTGTGCCCATGGACCTTTCCCGTCCAATATTTCCTCCCAAGTCCATGATACCTGTGTAGTCTCCTGCTCGAACTCACGCCGCTTGGTTCTGGATTGTTGGGTGATTCTGTAACGGCTTTCCTCCTCCTCTTCAGGAGCAGGGATCGAACCAAAATGCAGCTGAGTTTGTAGACATGATTTATTAACGAAAAACACGAACTCGACTAATACACTAACAAAACAAATAAACGGTGTAGACAGATCTGAACGACGGACTCACATAACACACGAGAACGCACGAACAGGGAAAAAAGCCTACACATAAATGACACTGAACAAACAAACCGAAACCAGTCCCGTGTGGCGCAACGACATACACAAACACAGGAGACAATCACCCACAACGAACACTGTGAAAACACCTACCTAAATATGACTCTTAATTAGAGGAACGCCAAACACCTGCCTCTAATTAAGAGCCATACCAGGCAACCCATTAACCAACATAGAAACAGAAAACATAGAATGCCCACCCAAACTCACGTCCTGACCAACTAACACATATAACAAACTAACAGAAATAGGTCAGGAACGTGACACAACCGTTTTGAAAGGCTTTTCTTTCTGACATGTTTCCTTAATAAAATGTTGGAGATAAAATCTAATAGAAATGACAGGAGATATATTTTGATTTGGAGATGTGATTTCATGGAAATTACATCCTGAAGGATTGGGACTGTATAAACAAATCCAGAGAATAGTCCAGTGTCATACAAACCAATCCATCCTTAACTGAAAAATAAGTATGTTGTTTAAGATTTACAAAGACCATTAAGTTTTATTACATTTTCCTCTCACACAAAATTACACAAACACAGACCCATGAGATGTTTGTATCCATTGTGGCTGGCTAATAGAATTCAATAGAATCCATTATCAAAACATATTCATACCCAAATTATATTTTTATCTGATGTGTACTGAATGAATACACTAAAATATGACCAAATAACTGTACGGCCACGCAAATCCTGGAGTGCATCATAAACAACATACCAGCTATGAAAGCTGCGAGAGAATGTGGGGGGAAATCCTAGGAGCAGTGACAAACACAATCCTTTGGGTCAGTAATCCCAGCCCCCCCTTACCCCACATGCACACACACTGGCTGAGCATCTCTCAGATTCACCCTGCTGATTCATGCTTGGGCAATCAAATACTCTAAACCTCCCAAAGAAAAGGTCTGTTGATTGCTCATTTGAATATATGCAGTTTGAGGAATAGAAATAAATGAAATATAATTTTTAGTGCAGTCAAAATAACATTGATGTATTAGCAATATCAGAGACTCATTTGGGACTCTTCATTTGAGGATGCAGAGATCTCAATACAGGGATATAATTGATCTGTTCCTGGGACAGGAATAGATATGGAGGTGGAGTTGCAGTTTATGTCCAGAGTCATATTCCAGCCAAACAACGCAATGACTTAATACTGGGTGAAATAGAGGCTATGAATACATGTGCATTTATCACATGTGAAACTGATACTAGTTGGCTGCTGCTACAGGCCACCTAGTGCTGATGTGAAATAGCTTGATGTAAGCTGTGAGCATGTTGGATAAGATATCTGATGAAAACAGGGAAATATTTTTAGAGGGGGGGGGGGGGCTTTTGTCTCTGCCAATGTATGTAAACTGACCCAAGTTATGACACCACTACCAATCAGATCGTTCACTTACAGGTCAGGCACCACATCATCAACCTGTACTGATCATATTTTTACCAACACCGCTGAACATTGCTCTAAAGCTGTATTAATGGCACTAAGTACCAAAGTACCAAAGGTTGGCCCTAAGGTCATCTACTGAAAATCATAGGAGGGGTTCAATCAGGACTCATTTATGGATGAGGTTAAGAATGTGCAATGGCTGTAGTGAGGATGATCCTGAAATGGCACTGAGTGTGCGTCTGAAATGATTTATGAGTATTGTTGATAAGCACATCCCATTAAGAAAACATACGTTGAGGTCAAACAGTACCCCATGGATTGATGATGAGCTGAGAAATGTAGTGGTTCAACGTAATGATGCCAAAAAGGCAGCAGATAGATCTGTCTAACAAGCAAATAAATCTTGTTACCAAGCTAAACAAAGGTAAAAAGAAAGGATATTATCATTACAAAAAACTATGGAGAAATGTTATAATGAGTAGGAATTCAAACATGTCTTCCCCTTTGTTGAATCAGAGGGTATGTATATTACGAAAACACTTGACATTGCAAATTACTTTAATTACTATTTTACAGGAAAAGTGGAAAAGTTAAGAAATGCCATGAATCCATGAATGCCAAGAGTGTGCAAAGCTGTCATCAAGGCAAATGCTGGCTACTTTGAAGAATCTCAAATATAAAATATATTTTGATTTGTTTAACACTTTTTTGGTTACTACATGATTCCATATGTGTTATTTCATAGTTTTGACGTCTTCACTACTATTCTACAATGTAGAAAATAGTACATTTAAAGAAAAACCATGGAATGAGTAGGTGTGTCCAAACTTCTGACTGGTACTGTAGCTGTCCAAGTGGGAATGGGCAGTATGTAGTACAATAGAGATTGTGTCATCTGTGTATCTGTTTGGGCGGTATGCAAATTGGAGTGGGTCCAGGGTGTCTGAGATGATGGTGTTGATGTGAGCCATGACCAGCCTTTCAAAGCATTTAATGGCTACAGATGTGAGTGCTATGGGGCGATAGTCATTTAGACAGTTATTGTTGTCATTTAAGCCCCCAAGACCCTCACAAACTTCTACAGATGCCCTATTGAGAGCATCCTGTCGGGCTGTATCACCGCCTGGTACAGCAATTGTACCATTCACAACCGCAATGCTCTCCATAGGATGGTGCGGTCAGTGCAACGCATTGGGGGCACACTACCTGCCCTCCAGGACATCTACAGCATCCGGTGTCACAGGAAGGCCAAGAACATCAGGACCTCAGCCACCCGAGCCACGGTTTGTTCACCCTTTTACCATCTAAAAGGCGGACACAGTAAAGGTCCATCAAAGATGGTACAGAGAGACTGAGAAACAGATTCCATTAGAGTGTTAAACAGTCATCACTAGCCAGCCTCCGCCCAGTACCCTACCCTGAACCTTATTTGGACGGGATTAGTTTTACTGTGGGAGGTCTGGTAAAGTAATTATGTGTACGAGCACAAAACACCACATCTGTAATTTTAGTCCTGTCCGAATCTGCCATGTTAGTCATTTTTACACTTTGGCACACTCAAAAGTCCTCTGATAATACTAGTCCCGTGCAAATCGACATCCCTGTGTTTTGAGAGAAATGTCTGAGTTTGACAGGTGTTGCTTGCGGTTTGAACAAGAAAACAATAATACATTGATAAATTGAACAAAGTGCTGCTCATAGCCTATATATGAAGGGCCTGTATGTATCAACCTTCAAGGTGAATGCTTTTGTTAATACGTTACGTGTGAAATTAATTGAACATCGGCAAATGCATAACTAAAAAAGATTGCGCATATTTAATGCAACCCTTTCTGTTAATAGATCGCAAAGCAGCATACAACTGAGCTAAACGTTTGGAAATGACAAGTTCACGTTCTCAGTCAGAGCCAAAAAATGCATATCAAGTGCACGTGCGCTGTTTAGCTCACATCTGAAGGCCGGGGGGCATTTAGGACGTCTTCTACGGCAGATCACTGAAATATCCTCAATTTAAACATTATGGAGACACTACTAGTAATTCCGTCCGAATCGTCCCCTGGAATAACGGACCTTCTCGGGTAATAAATACATAACCAACATTCTATAGCAATCCTGTGCGAATAGGGCTTTATAGTCACCGTTCTAGCCGGCTACCACCCGGTACTCTACCCTGCAGCTTAAAGACTGCTGCCCTATGTACATAGTCATTGAACACTGGTCACTTTAATAATGTATACATACTGTTTTACCCACTTCATATGCATATACTGTATTGTAGTCATGGCTCATCCTATATAACTGATTTTGATTATTTTCTGGATTATGTGTGTATTGTTTTTAGCATTTAGTATTACGGCACTGATGGGAGCTAGAATGGCAAGCATTCCGCTGCACCTGCGATAACATCTGCAAATCTGTAAACACGACCAATAAACTTTTTTTAAATTTTTTTTAAGCGCTCTAAGAACAAGGCAGCCAGATTAGTTCTTCATTGCACTATCTGAATGTCTGCCAAATGCATCAGAATCTCTCATGGCATCCCGTTCAACACAAATTAATATCTACTCTTTTGACTTCGTTTAGGAATGTTATATTTTTCAAGACACCACAGTATTTCTCAGCACAATTAGTGTATACTAGCAACAAACATCACCACCAAACCAGACAGGCAAATACAGGGCATCTGATACTACCTAGGCCAAGGACAAATCTCCTCAAGTTTTATAGAGAGCCATCACTGAATGGAATTATTTACCAACTCACATTTCTCAAGCAAAAAGTACATCTACCTTTAAGAAAACATTAAAATAACCTATAATGTGAAGGACCATATGACTGGACAGGTACTACAGAACATCTAATGTGAAGGACCGTATGACTGGACAGGTACTACAGAACATCTAATGTGAAGGACCATATGACTGGACAGGTACTATAGAACATCTAATGTGAAGGACCGTATGACTGGACAGGTACTACAGAACATCTAATGTGAAGGACCGTATGACTGGACAGGTACTATAGAACATCTAATGTGATGGACCATATGACTGGACAGGTACTATAGAACATCTAATGTGATGGACCATATGACTGGACAGGTACTATAGAACATCTAATGTGAAGGACCATATGACTGGACAGGTACTATAGAACATCTAATGTGAAGGACCGTATGACTGGACAGGTACTATAGAACATCTAATGTGAAGGACCATATGACTGGACAGGTACTATAGAACATCTAATGTGAAGGACCATATGACTGGACAGGTACTACAGAACATCTAATGTGAAGGACCATATGACTGGACAGGTACTATAGAACATCTAATGTGAAGGACCATATGACTGGACAGGTACTACAGAACATCTAATGTCAAGGACCATATGACTGGACAGGTACTATAGAACATCTAATGTGAAGGACCATATGACTGGACAGGTACTACAGAACATCTAATGTGAAGGACCATATGACTGGACAGGTACTACAGAACATCTAATGTGAAGGACCGTATGACTGGACAGGTACTATAGAACATCTAATGTGAAGGACCATATGACTGGACAGGTACTATAGAACATCTAATGTGAAGGACCGTATGACTGGACAGGTACTATAGAACATCTAATGTGAAGGACCGTATGACTGGACAGGTACTATAGAACATCTAATGTGAAGGACCATATGACTGGACAGGTACTATAGAACATCTAATGTGAAGGACCATATGACTGGACAGGTACTACAGAACATCTAATGTGAAGGACCGTATGACTGGACAGGTACTATAGAACATCTAATGTGAAGGACCATATGACTGGACAGGTACTATAGAACATCTAATGTGAAGGACCATATGACTGGACAGGTACTATAGAACATCTAATGTGAAGGACCATATGACTGGACAGGTACTATAGAACATCTAATGTGAAGGACCGTATGACTGGACAGGTACTACAGAACATCTAATGTGAAGGACCGTATGACTGGACAGGTACTATAGAACATCTAATGTGAAGGACCATATGACTGGACAGGTACTATAGAACATCTAATGTGAAGGACCATATGACTGGACAGGTACTACAGAACATCTAATGTGAAGGACCATATGACTGGACAGGTACTATAGAACATCTAATGTGAAGGACCATATGACTGGACAGGTACTACAGAACATCTAATGTCAAGGACCATATGACTGGACAGGTACTATAGAACATCTAATGTGAAGGACCATATGACTGGACAGGTACTACAGAACATCTAATGTGAAGGACCATATGACTGGACAGGTACTACAGAACATCTAATGTGAAGGACCGTATGACTGGACAGGTACTATAGAACATCTAATGTGAAGGACCGTATGACTGGACAGGTACTATAGAACATCTAATGTGAAGGACCATATCACTGGACAGGTACTATAGAACATCTAATGTGAAGGACCATATCACTGGACAGGTACTATAGAACATCTAATGTGAAGGACCGTATGACTGGACAGGTACTATAGAACATCTAATGTGAAGGACCGTATGACTGGACAGGTACTACAGAACATCTAATGTGAAGGACCGTATGACTGGACAGGTACTACAGAACATCTAATGTGAAGGACCATATGACTGGACAGGTACTACAGAACATCTAATGTGAAGGACCGTATGACTGGACAGGTACTATAGAACATCTAATGTGAAGGACCATATGACTGGACAGGCACTATAGAACATCTACTGAATGTTAATTGTATTACCTGTCAGGTATTTTAATTGTCTGTAATGTCTACATGTTAAATCTTAATAATGTCTTAATGTAAATTGTAATTGTTTGTAATGTCTTGTTAGTTCTGTGTTGGACACCAGGAAGATTAGCTGACGTTATGGCGTCAGCTAATGGGGATCCTAATACAATTCTAAAATAAAATTCAAAAACATGCACTAGTGCACCAATTGGTTGACCTAAATGCATTTCTCTATCTAAGAATAAGCCCTAAAGAAATAGGACAACATTACTTTGTGGGTCATAAAATTATTGAAAATTCTATCATGCTCATGCATTCTAATATTGATTTAGAAGTATGATTCACTGTCTTTATAGTCCAGGGGGCGAGGTTGGCAATTCCTGCTGCTTCTAATGACATGCATTACAAAAATGACACAAAGGACATATTTGGCTTCGTATAGTACATGACTTATGACATGTTCTGCCTTTTCTGGGGCACTGAGATGGGGGAACACAAACAAGATGGTAAAGTAAACAAAAATGTCCATGTTTGCATGTCTGTTGAGGAAGTCTTCTACCACGACAAACTGTAAGAAGATCTGTGACAACCTTTGATTGCAAGTCGCTGTTCAATTAGTCACCATGGGAAACTTCTGAAGGCGATGATGTCCATCTCCCATGGTTTGCCTTGCATACAGCCTAAGAGAAGCCTGTTATATGGCTACGTTTGGTGAAGAGATACAGAGAAGAGTAATCTGACAAGCTTTTTGAAAGTCAGACGCCATCCTCCATTGTCATATGTTGATGTATCCCAAGCTACCCTTTACTGGAAGCTTGGAGAGCAAAGAGCGTCCACATCCGCGCTGTGCAAATGGTATCCTGGAGCCCGGAGGTGAGGGGCATTTTGTAATCAACCACAGCGCGAAGAGAGTCTGAGCAGGAGAACAATGTATCTTGGAAAAGGCCCAAACAGGCAACCACTCACGACACCACTAAGTCAATACCTTCTCTGACCCTCTCCGAGAAAACTGACCCTCACTGTCCATAGTCTGAAGAGCCTTTCTTTAGATGACATTTGAAGGAATTGGTTTTCAGGTTTCTTCCTAGACATGCAATCTTCTCAAATCTTTTCCAAGACTTCCAAGCCCCCCCCCCCCCCCCCCCCCAAAGAGTACATTTCAGGACAGAATGCAAATACTTCTCTTTATAGCCGCTGTAGCCAGTCTTTGTAAGAGGTGAAAAACAAAATGTTAATATCTTTTGAAGTCTGACGTTTGAAGTCTGACAAATATGCACAGTGACTTCACGCCTAATAAAATGTCAGGAAGCAGTGGGATTTGAGCTCACTTATCTATAAAAAATGTGTCACTCATACTCGCACAAAGAATTTTCCCTAAAGATTTACTCTGTTTATGCTTCAAGTTGAATATAAAATTTGAGAAGGAATTGGATTTAAATGTGCCAGCTCATTATTCCATGCAACCTGAAATTATGCTATTTGATACCATAGTTTAGATACAGAGAATATGTGCCCCACCACCTTGATTCGGTCCTATGTAGAAACATTTGAAATTGTGATTTTTACATTGGATAAATATAGAGACTCAGAGCTAGAAAATTGTATATCAAACACTACAGCTGAGGAACAATGGGAAAGTAATTCTGCCTTGAAAGTTGATCAAGAGGTAGCCCCACCTTTGAGAAAACGGCCCGTGAATATTTTTGGTACACCTAGTCTACACCCATTCGGCATCGTTGACACCCTCTTAAGCCTTAGCCCCACCCATCTCTTTAAGGATTTAGGTCTGAGGCCATGTGTTGAACATAGTAAGGTAGTGTAGTAAACAACCCACGATTAAGATGAAAAGTGGTGAAAGTTGTAGCAAAAAGTAGAAGTAAAAATACACTTTATTTAGTCTTTGGCCTATATCGTAATCTGACTTTGGTGCAGGTCATGCTGTTCTTCATATTACTGTCTCTGGTAAACACACACTAAATCAAATCTAAGTGTAAAATATACAGTGAAATGGTTACTTGCTTAGTGGAGTCTTTTGTTTAGACCCATAATCCCAACCCATACTACCATACGCCATGCATGAAATTGCAGGTAGCTAAAGCTAACCAGCTAGGTTCAATGTTAGCTAGCTAGCTAACATTAGGCAATAACTAGCAATGAAAATAGCTTTCTGATAATATTACTACACAGCTCATACACGTAAAGTTAGCTAGCGAGCCAGCCATCTAACGTTAGCTAGCTAGCTAACAATACGCTTTAACTTCCAATGAAAACAACTTTCTGACAAAATTAGAAACGTATAATGCAGCGTTCAAAACAACTGGGAACTAGGTACGGTAAACTCGGAAATCTCCGACTACCGACTTCAGTGCGTTTAAGGCAACTGGGAACTCTGGAAAAAAAACAAGCTCAGACTGGGAAAAATAGTTTAGAATGGTCATCTAACTCAGAATTCCGACTCGGGGACTCGGGCCTCTTTCTAGAGCTCTGACTTTCCGACCTGAAGATCACTGATGTCATGATTTGACCTCGACTCTCACCGCATTTGCAATCATACTCTACTTTCACCGGGCACTCCACTGATTAAAACATGTGTTTCTTCACCATCACTGTCATCAGAAGACTCTACAATGTCTGGTTCAATGAAAATGTCTTTACCTAAATCAGGGACTTCCTCATCGTCTGATTCATTTTCAGAGTTAGAGAGAGTCAGCATGGCACAATTGTCCTCCAGAAAGTAGTCCATCACAACTTTTTCCCACTGCAGTGATCTTTGTTGATAGCGCCTGTTAAATTCAGTTGTGAGCAGTAGCAACACGTTTGCAGTTCTTCATGACATCTTCAAAAAAGCTGTAGTAGAAAGGATTATCTACATATACCGAGAAGCTCATGTTATAGACCTGTCTTTTTCCGTAGCTAAACCAACTAGGCTCGTATTTTTATGTATTTCTTCGTATTTACAGATGGCATACAAGTTCGTTATTAAGGCACATGAAAGTTCACATGTTCCAGAAGGAATTTCTGCCCCAAAAAAGCATTTTGATAAAAAAAAGAAATTGTGTTCAAATGTCTCTCCTGTGAAGTAGTGACGTGCGACATACTCCTTAGCTTCCTGAAAAGGGTCATATATAAATGCAAATGATTCAATACAGCGGGTCTACTTTTTATTACAGTACATCAATAGAGATAATCTATAATGATAACAGACACAAAGCCAAGATGGGCAAACACTGTATGACGAAAGAGAAGAGACAAGATGCCATGTTAATGGGGACGAGTTCAATACACATTCAAGTAATAAAGATCCAGGCTTAAAATTAGCTAAGTGATTGAACGCAACATGTCACGATGTGTGAATCACAAGGAATGTCTAGCTGTTAAAAAAAAACATAGCCTATATTCCCTTCTCTCTCCATTCGATGGGATATGAATATAACCGAAGGCTACGGTTCATTATTTTATGCATGGCTTTCTCCCTATCAAACAATGAATGTAATAGTTCCATCTCAAAAAGTTATTTGAATAGCCTAAAAACTTAAAGTAGCCAGGGGACTAATAATGAGAGAAGAAACAATATAAGTAGCCTATAGAAAAATTGATTGACAAGTTTAGTCAAGTTTAAGCTTAATAACCCTAGGATGCATAGTAAACATGGCGCCCCAAGAATGCATATACCGGGTCAAAATGACCCGATAATGTAATTATTATTATTATTTTTTAAACAGGTCTAAAATATTATCCATTTTGTGGAACATAGTTATTTTGAGTGATGATTTGGAACTTTCAAAAATTATTTTATTGTTTGAAATGTTTTTAGTCGCTGTTTAACAGTTTGATACACATTTCAATGATAACATAATATGAAAATTCATAACACCTATTGAAAATATTACCATATTTTTCTTACAATCAAAGTTTCACATTCAACCTTTTAGTGTGAAGAACAAAATAAAACCACCTTAAATATGTTTCATAATATTTCAAAACATTTATTTGATAATCCAAAGTTCATCATCAATATAAACGGCAACACTAACAATTGTGAATTTAGAAAACATGAACACTAAAAGGAGCAAAGTGTGCGTCTTTGTGATGCTTACTTATGCTGTCTTAGTCCATGCATGTTACAAACCACAAGCATGTGACGGTGCTCTTTGCAGATGGGTGTGTTGCACTGAGAACACCAGCAGCTGACTTCTCTATCCTTTGCGCTTGGGTAGAGCTGGCACCTCTTCCTCTTCTGGCCCTGGCTGCTCCGAGTGGTGGGCAGAGCTGGCACCTCTCCTCTTCTGGCCCTGTCTGCTCCGAGTGGTGGGTAGAGCTGGCACCTCTTCCTCTTCTGGCCCTGGCTGCTCCGAGTGGTGGGCAGAGCTGGCACCTCTCCTCTTCTGGCCCTGGCTGCTCTGAGTGGTGGGCAGAGCTGGCACCTCTCCTCTTCTGGCCCTGGCTGGTCTGAGTGGTGGTGGCATGGCTCTCTTTCATCACCCCACATCTTTCCATTGCCTCAGTTATTCTGTGGAGATGGGAGAACCGTCCAGAAGGACAACCATCTCTGCAGCACTCCACCAATCAGGCCTTTATGGTAGAGTGGCCAGACAGAAGCCACTCCTCAGTAAAAGGCACATGACAGCCCGCTTGGAGTTTGCCAAAAGGCACCTAAAGGACACATCTAATGTGATGGACCATATGACTGGACAGGCACTATAGAACATCTACTGAATGTTAATTGTATTACCTGTCAGGTATTTTAATTGTCTGTAATGTCTACTTGTTAAATCTTAATAATGTATTAATGTAAATTGTAATTGTTTGTAATGTCTTGTTAGTTCTGTGTTGGACACCAGGAAGATTAGCTGACGTTATGGCGTCAGCTAATGGGGATCCTAATACAATTCTAAAATAAAATTCAAAAACATGCACTAGTGCACCAATTGGTTGACCTAAATGCATTTCTCCATCTCAAAATAAGCCCTAAAGAAATAGGACAACATTACTTTGTGGGTCATAATATTATTGAAAAATTCTATCATGCTCATGCATTCTAATATTGATTTAGAAGTATGATTCACTGTCTTTATAGTCCAGGGGGCAAGGTTGGCAATTCCTGCTGCTTCTAATGACATGCATTACAAAAATGACACAAAGGACATATTTGGCTTCGTATAGTACATGACTTATGACAAACGTAAGATATATATATATATATATTTTTTTCTTCACCTTTATTTAACCAGGTAGGCTAGTTGAGAACAAGTTCTAATTTGCAACTGCGACATGGCCAAGATAAAGCATAGCAATTCGACACATACAACAACACAGAGTTACACATGGAATAAACAAAACATACAGTCAATAATACAGTAGAAAAAAGAAAACAAAAAGTCTATATACAGTGAGTGCAAATGAGGTAAGATAATGGAGTTAAGGCAATAAATAGTCCCTGGTGGCGAAGTAATTACAATATAGCAATTAAACACTGGAATGGTTGATGTGCAGAAGATGAATGTGCAAGTAGAGATACTGGGGTGCAAAGGAGCAAGAAAAATAAATAAATACAGTATGGGAATGAGGTAGGTAGATGTGCTGTTTACAGATGGGCTATGTACAGGTGCAGTGATCTGTGAGCTGCTCTGACAGCTGGTGCTTAAAGCTAGTGAGGGAGATATGAGTCTCCAGCTTCAGTGATTTTTGCAGTTCGTTCCAGTCATTGGCAGCAGAGAACTGGAAGGAAATTCGACCAAAGGAGGTATTGGCTTTGGGGGTGACCAGTGAGATATACCTGCTGGAGTGCGTGCTACGAGTGGGTTCTGCTATGGTGATCAGTGAGCTGAGATATGACATGTAGATAACCAGTAGCCAGTGAGTTTGGCGACGAGTATGAAGCGAGTGCCAACCAACGAGAGTGTACAGGTCGCAGTGGTGGGTAGTATATGGGGCTTTGGTGACAAAACGGATGGCACTGTGATAGACTGCATCCAATTTGTTGAGTGACAACTTTGATTGCAAGTCGCTGTTCAATTAATCACCATGGGAAACTTCTGAAGGCGATCATGTCCATCTCCCATGGACATAATCAGACCATGAGAAAGAAGGTTATCTGGTCTGATGAAACCAAGATTGAACTCTTTGGACGGAATGCCAAGCGTCACGTCTGGAGGAAAGCTGCTCATCCACTGTGACGCAGTCGCTGGGGATGAACCTTCCTCTACAGTTTGCTCGGAAAAGATATCACACATACCAGTTCCTCTTTTTGGTCCGTTGCCTCTCTGAACACTCTGGTCCTCTTGTCATCAAGCATCAGGTAGCGACGGATATCTTCCGACCGACATGGTGGCCTTATACGTTGGATTCTACAGTGCATCCAAAAATAGCTCCCGTGTGGAGACATCCCACCTTTTGTCCATGCCGGCGAGGACGGCTAAACCTATAAAGGCATTGAGTTCCTCTTTGTTGACCTCTCTCCACTCTGTCCCTTTTGCTGTCGCTTTTCTCCGTCCTTCTACATTTGTACACTTTAGGATCTCCTCAATGATGTTGTCACTAATGAACTGTTGACCCCGGCACAGGCACTGGGCAGCTACTAAGAATGTTATGGCTTCAGGTCCTGCCTTTAGTGGGGGGTGGGGGGGGGGGGTGTTCACTCCAGTAAGTTCACTCCTTTTACTCAATAAGTTAAAAAAGGAGAAATTGAAACAGTGATTAATGAACATTTAAAAACAATATATTTAATAAATATTTTATTAATTACTTTGATTTTATTGTTGTAACAAAAAAATAAAGGTTAGTTTAACGAGTGCAATGCAGTGAATTCCATAGGAAATACATACGAGTCATATTTGACCCAAATATTAAAACTTGGGGTAGTGATGCAAAAAAATATTTTGAATTAAAAAATAAGAAATGAAAAAACAGGATGTTAGAACGTTAAAGACACATTATTTAATGAATTCCAGGAATATTACATGATGACATTTTTGGGTGGGGGGGGGGGGGGGGGGGGGGGGTCAATACAGCAACCAAAAAAACAATAGGCCTGGGTCATTTTGACCCGGCATATGCATCCTAGGGTTAAGAAAGAAATTATCCATACAGGCCAGGAAAATCCCTCCATGAGTGGTTGAAAACTAAATGGCCAGAAACCTATTATTCTGCTATACCCATCATAAAAGCTTTAATACAAGTTATGAACAGTAGCTCATTTCCCAAATATTTGTGCCTACGAAGGCATTGTCCATAAGTTGTTATGGCTTTAAAAACTAAGCCTAGGCATTGTCTATTCTCAATCACAGCATTATGAGAGATACTGTGGAACAAACAATATGATTTATTTTATGAGACAAATAAAGCAATTATTATACAGTTCTGAAGACGGTACACTGCTTCTATTTAGTCCATGATGTAGTCCTATAACCTAGGTCACAATGGTAAGACTGTCCGTTTCCTCATCAGACAGTCACTGTTCCATCATGTGCGCGCAACACAGACAGCGCAACACAGATACACACGTGTTCTGCTCCTCCACCAGAAAGGAATATTAGAGAAGATTGGCTATTAGCTTAGCACTTAGCTTTTCAACAACCTTTCACCATGATTCATCAATTTGCATTAGATTTTACGCTATAGCCCAACTCTTGTTTTAGCAGCGATTATTTGGGGGGGGGGGGGGGGGGGGGGGGGGGTCGTATATCGTATATAGGGGTGATAGCATCGTATATCACAATGCTTTATGGGTACATAATCACAATAGGACAAAGGTTGACATCGCACAACCCTACATACCTCAGTGACAGACGTGCAATTCAAATGGAACACCCAAAAACTCTTGTGAGAGCATCTAAGAGAAACCGCTGCTTAAAACTAATCAAGGTTGGCTGCATGCAGACTCTGAGTCCCCTGAGGGAGTGGAACTTAGCACTTTAGCTCTCAGCTCATCGGTGAGTGAGGATTCGTGTGCCCCAGAGGATAATGTTATAGTTAAGGCTGTAAAAGTTTTTAGATATATTTTTAACACAGTTCGTTATTTTGGCGCCGTTAATCGCATCTTCCGCACAGACCCTTTTAAGCACACCATACAATAAGCTCTGCCGACGCTGTGTTTCTCAGCAAGCAGCAGTTGATGCAGTGCTGTCTGTCTCTCTGCACTATGCGCACAGTTTGGAGCAAGTTCAACCATGAACCCATTCCCAGGCGTTTCTTTAGATAACAGAAAGCACAGAAGGTAACAATACAGGGTCAATACAATCAATTAATTACTATCGTTTTCATATCTTGTCATGAATATATATTTTCACAAATATAGTGGATTCGAAAAGTATTTAGACCCATTGACTTTTTCCACATTTTGTTACATTACAGCCTTATTATAAAATGGCTTTATAAAAAGAAAGTCCTCATCAAGCTACACACAATACCCCATAATGACAAAGGGAAGAAAATAAATATTTGCACATTTATTAAAAATGAAAAACAGAAATACCTTATTTACATAAGTATTCAGACCCTTCGCTATGAGACCCGAAATTGAGCTCAGGTGCAACATATTTCCATTGATCATTTTTTAAAGTGAACCTTTATTTAACTAGGCAAGTCAGTTAAGAACAAATTCTTATTTACAATGACAGCCTACCTATCATCCTTGAGATGTTTCTACAGCTTCATTGGAGTCCACTTGTGGTACATTCAATTGATTGGACATGATTTGGAAAGGAACACACCTGTCTATATAAGATCCCATAGTTGACAGTGCCTGTCAGAGCAAAAACCAAACCATGAGGTCAAAGGAATTGTCCGTCGAGCTCCTAGACAGGATTGTGTCGAGGCACAGATCTGGGGAAGTGTACCAAAACATTTCTGCAGCATTGAAGGTCCCCAAGAACACAGTGGCCTAAATCATTCTTAAATGGAGGAAGTTTGGAACCACCAAGACTCTTCCTAGAGCTGGCCACCCGGCAAAACTGAGCAGTCGGGGGAGAAGTGCCTTAGCAGGGAGGTGACCAAGAACTCAATGGTCACTCTGACAGAGCTCCAGAGTTTCTCTGCGGTAATGGGAGAACCTTCCAGAAGGACAACCATCTCTGCAGCACTCCACCAATCAGGCCTTATGGTAGAGTGACCAGACGGAAGACACTCCTGAGTAAAAGGCACGTGATAGCCCACTTTGAGTTTGACAAAAGGCACCTAAAGACTCTCAGAACATGAGGAACAAGATCCTCTGGTCTGATGAAACCAAGACTGAACTCTTTGGCCTGAATGCCAAGCGTCACATCTTGAGGAAACCTGGCACCATCCCTACGGTGAAGCATGGTGGTGGCAGCATCATGCAGTAGGGATGTTTCTCAGCAGCAGGGACTGGGAGACTAGTCAGGATCAAGGGAAAGATGAACGGAGAAAAGTGCAGAGAGATACTTGATGAATGTCTTTGAGTGGCCCAGCCAGAG
The DNA here is from genome assembly GCF_016432855.1 of Salvelinus namaycush. Taxonomy (NCBI): domain Eukaryota; kingdom Metazoa; phylum Chordata; class Actinopteri; order Salmoniformes; family Salmonidae; genus Salvelinus; species Salvelinus namaycush. The sequence continues at coordinate 39,907,657 of NC_052319.1, read as the reverse complement.
CCCGGACTTGAACCCGATCGAACATCTCTGGAGACCTGAAAATATCTGTACAGTGACGCTCCCCATCCAACCTGAAAGAGCTTGAAACGATCTGCAGAGAAGAATGGGAAAAACTCGCCAAATACAGGTGTGCCAAGCTTGTAGCGTCATACCCAAGAAAACTTGAGGCTATAATCTCTGCCAAAGGTGCTTCAACAAAGTACTGAGTGAAGGGTTTGAATACTTATGTAAATGTCATATTTCAGATTGTTTTTGATAAAATTGTTTTAAAAAATCTAAAAAACTGTTTTTGCTCTGTCATCATGCGGTATTGTAGATTGATAATATATATATTTTTTAATCCGTTTTAGAATAAGGCTGTAACGTAACAAAATGTGGGAAAAATCAATGGGTCTGAAGACTTTCCGAATGCACTGTATTTGTATATGCAATTAATTCTTTACAATTTAGTTATGCCTATTTACCAGCATTGGTGCTCATGTTCATGGCAAATTGTTTGACCGTGTGCCTTGATAGTTTATATCATTCTCTTTAACGTTTTACTTTGTAAAAAGAAGAGCTGTTACTGGACTGTATCATTAACTCTGTTACTAATCAAAAGGAAAACATGCTCCGTGTTGCAGGAGGCCTATGGAATAATGAAACAAATATATCCTTGACTCTATCCGAGTTGATGAGCAAGCGGAAACAAACGATGCCAGCCAGCGTAGCTGGCCCATTGAAACAACAACTAAACTATACCCAAACTAATTTCACACTTAATAAGAGTTAGCCTAAAGACAAGGCAGGGAAAGGAGCACCACTTTATCAAATCCTCCTTCAGTCGCATGCTGGTAAAACGTTTTGATTTATATATAGTATCAGTATGTGCATATTCGGCAGTTTCTATGACACTTACCTTTGTCAAATAACTCTCATAATTCAAGAGGTGCAGCTCTATTTCCAAATGTCACTTTTTCCAAGAATATCCGCACTGTCCATGTGTTCAGCACATGAGCACTCCACTGTCCAATTGTTCAGCACATGGCCACTCCATCCGGCAGCTAAACACTTGCACATGAGTACTGGCTCAGGCTATTAAGCAAAGACTCGTAACATGATGAACTTAAAAAATATGCTACTGCTTTTTTTTTATATTGATATACCTTTTATAATTTCCACAATTTTTCTTTAGACCTGCCAAAACAAAATGATAACGGATCTCCTTGTGATGGATTCGACCCTTGAACTAGTGGTTTTTAACTTATAGCTTAGAGCCTTCAAACTCAACTCTGGACCTCAAAGCCAGTTCCACTGCGTTTTTTCATTATTCCCCTCCAATCAGGAACTGATTTAGACCTGTGACACCAGGTAGGTGCAATTAACTATCAGGTAGAACAGAAAACCAGCAGGCTCCGGACCTCGTTGAGTAAGAGTTGAATACCCTTGGAATAGAGTAACATAAACAAATGAAAATGTTATTATGTTCTTTGAAATAATTGTTATTTTCTATTCTAATGTTACCTAAGACCATCATAAACACAACCAAATTATTATTCTTCCAATAGCATATATGAAAAGTATTCATTAGGCCCGGTGTATGCTAATAGGCTGCCCGACAACATTCTCTAGCGGATACTTATAGACTGAATGTCCCGGCTGTTCTAGTGTTAACCCTCTACCTCACATCATTGCCCTCAGGCAACAGAAAACCTTTATGCCCCTCACCCCCATATATATATCTTTTTTTTACCGTTTCTACACATGACAACATGTGATGACATGTCTGTAACCAATCCAATGAGGTGCAGAAGTTGGTATGATGTATCACCTGGGGGAGGGCCCTTCTTTCTGGAAGCAGAGTGATGTGTGTGCATGGTGTGAGCAAAGGGTAAGATACATTTCATTATTTTGCTAATTTAAATGTAGATATCTTGATAATAAATAGTATGTGCTTGTGTAGGAACCTCTAAAGAAGTATATTTTATAGGTTTCAAACATATTTTTTTATATATTTAAATGTTTCTATTTTTTGGGACTCAGGGCAACATTGTGCAGTCAGGCTACTTTTTTAGGGCAATATCATGCCGAATGAAAGACATGTAATTGGGTGTAAAATGATGGCCTTTGTCAATGATGGCCTTGGTCAATGTGGCCTTGTTCAAGGATGATCTTTGTCAATGTGGCCTTGGTCAAGGATGATCTTGGTCAAGGATGGCCTTAGTCAATGATGCCCTTGGTCAATGTTTTTGTCAACATATCCACAGACGTTCACACGCAATGGACACAGAGACATTCTATGGAAGAAAGTAGCCCAATGGACAGAGACATTCTATGGAAGAAAGTAGCCCGATGGACACAGAGACATTCTATGGAAGAAAGTAGCCCAATGGACAGAGACATTCTATGGAAGAAAGTAGCCCGATGGACACAGAGACATTCTATGGAAGAAAGTAGCCCAATGGACAGAGACATTCTATGGAAGAAAGTAGCCCAATGGACAGAGACATTCTATGGAAGAAAGTAGCCCAATGGACAGAGACATTCTATGGAAGAAAGTAGCCCAATGGACAGAGACATTCTATGGAAGAAAGTAGCCCAATGGACACAGAGACATTCTATGGAAGAAAGTAGCCCAATGGACACAGAGACATTCTATGGAAGAAAGTAGCCCAATGGACAGAGACATTCTATGGAAGAAAGTAGCCCAATGGACAGAGACATTCTATGGAAGAAAGTAGCCCAATGGACAGAGACATTCTATGGAAGAAAGTAGCCCGATGGACACAGAGACATTCTATGGAAGAAAGTAGCCCAATGGACAGAGAGACATTCTATGGAAGAAAGTAGCCCAATGGACAGAGACATTCTATGGAAGAAAGTAGCCCGATGGACACAGATACATTCTATGGAAGAAAGTAGCCCGATGGACACAGAGACATTCTATGGAAGAAATAGCCCAATGGAGCAGGTAGGATCATGGCCAGTCAGCTTGAGGACAGTGACAGCAAAGAAAAATTGACCCCAGAATCAGGTTTGAGAGGCAGTGAAATACTAGTTTACTAGCCCACCTTGTAAAAAATATGTTTTTTTCTACTAATTTAGATTTCACATTATAAATGTTCTGAAAATATCAGATTTTCCTTGGTGTTTTAGTACCGTTATGGCACAGCGTTGCCCTGAGGCAACTAAAACAATTATGTGTGTGTGTGTGGGGGGGGGGTGAAAGTGTTTGTATTTTTTTATTATTATTAAAGGCCTAAATCTTCCAAAAAATATGATGGAATATTTATTTTCATGAAAAACCTAAATGTGTGCAGTAGAGGGTTAAAAGCTCTTTGTTCTTGTTATTCATAGAGACAGATATTTTCTCCTATAGTCAGCCCTCTAATCAGAAATTGGGAGAACTCATTTAAAATGCCTGAAGCTTTAACAGTATGCGTGTGTGGGGGGAGTAGGCCTACTTAAACATTGGGAGCATTACTAGCTAATAACAGTAATAGTATGTTACAGTGAAGTTTGTGTTGTTTATGGTCCTGTTAAAAACATTCTGATACAGAAGGTTTTGTGTTTCCGTCCCTTAAAGTCAACGCATAGTATGCCTGTATGCACTGCTTTTTAAATTAAACAAATATTTTACGGACAACTTTTAGCAAATTCAAAAGTTGAGATTAATTGCGATTAACTTCAGAAAATCATGCGATTAATCGTGATTCATTATTTTTACCGTTTGACAGCCCTAGTCAGAATCCCACTTTAATTCTGTCGCTCAAATAAATATTGTATCCGGAGCAAAATGAATTCTCCCAAATCCTTAGTGGGACAACACTGAGAAAGGAAGTCTTTGATTTTGTCAGCCTTAGGGTTGCAAAATTCCAGGAACTTTTAATAAATTCCCTGTTTTTCCAGAAATCCTGGTTGAAGGATTCCGAATTTTCAGTTTATTCCCTCCTGATTCCGGGAATCCTCCAACTGGGATTTTGTGAAAAACAGAGAATTTATTGAAAGTTCCCAGAATTCTGCAACCCTAGTTAGCCAGTTGATGACATCACCCTTAAAGACAAAATGTGTACCTTTGTCAGGTGAGAAATACAATTGCAATATACAACGTTGGTACAACTTGACTTCACAGGCTCACACAGCCCTTGGTTATGACAGTAAATAACATTTGACTATAAACAATCATCTTCAATGAGCTAACCATACTATTAAGCCTGTAGCCTATACTGCAAAGATGTCTCTGATCCATTCAGAGTTCAACACAGAAAATATGTTTTGAGAAAATCATGCGATAATCGCTTCGAACATCAACCATAAATCAACTAATCCAAGGATAGAGAAAGGATGCTCAGAGTTTTGAATCAACACCCTGATTTGCAGGCCTCGAGTACTGACAAGTCAACTGTGAGCATAAACAACAGCATTAAACAGAGTAAACACTGATTATTTTGGCACGAGGAGGCAGCATTGTAATGGTTACCCTATAAATCTCATTAGTTTTTATGTGGATTAACTTTATGAGGGCATCTGCCTGGGAGTTTTCCCTCTAGCCTTGACTGATTGGGGGAACCAGAATGAATAACTTACTTATCGGAGCTAAGTTATGTATCACACCGTCTGCAGCCTTGCCAAAATATATGACCCAAAGACGTTTCAGGCCTGCCACGATGAGATATGCAGTCTGGCCCATAGAGGACGAATAGAGCTATTAGCCCTTTCCCCCTGAAGCACTAAACAAAACCAATAAAATACAGATAATTCCCCGATTCATTACAAGCAGTAGGATACTACAGGCATGTTGTCAGAAGCGATGAAAAATGCCAAAGCGCCGCGAGGCTGGGGAGTTTGAAAATGAATGGGAAATCAAGACTAATGAGTGTGATATGAATGGCACCCTGCTAGAAATAAAAGAGCCATAAAAAGTCATTACGGAATCATGTGGACATTAAAAGCTGCCATTTTGCCCATAGTGTGATATTTTCCCAAATCGATTCCTTCTCAGAAGCTCTCTTTGACAAAAATAGAAAGAGAAACTTTTCAGAAATACATGCCGGTAATTTCCCTAGGGGTGTTGGTCTATAAAAGACATGCCTTGCTGTGTTTCCAGAAGTCGTAATGTCAGTGCCAATGCCATTGCTAGACTGTTTCTTAGCTCTGCTTAGCTGGGTTCTGTGAGCCGTCAGCTCCGAACGCTGTTCGTCAACTCCTGTGGAGCTGAACGAAGGGAATGTCTGCCAGGCTACCATGAATGCAGACATTTGACACGTAATCCACTCCACGATGGGTGGCTAAGTAATAAAGTTCTCACACACACACAAGAGATCTGAGAACTAAAAACTCAGAGCCGCCTTTACAAGGTCTGTTTGAGTAAAAAATAAACATTCCAACGAAAAAAATTATGTTTTGAGGGCAACACGATTACAACTGAACAGGAGATAGAAACACTCAACCTTTGAATCCAGATCAAAACAGATCTAACACAGCATACATTGATATAACACAGCAGACATTGATATAACACAGCAGACATTGATCTAACACAGCATACATTGATCTAACACAGCATACATTGATCTAACACAGCAGACATTGATCTAACACAGCAGACATTGATCTAACACAGCATACATTGATCTAACACAGCAGACATTGATCTAACACAGCAGACATTGATCTAACACAGCAGACATTGATCTAACACAGCATTCATTGATCTAACACAGCAGACATTGATCTAACACAGCAGACATTGATCTAACACAGCAGACATTGATCTAACACAGCAAACATTGATCTAACACAGCAGACATTGATCTAACACAGCAGACATTGATCTAACACAGCATACATTGATCTAACACAGCATAGATTGATCTAACACAGCAGACATTGATCTAACACAGCAGACATTGATCTAACACAGCATACATTGATATAACACTGCAAAACAGCCTCAAGCATAGCCTTAATGCACTCAATACTAACCATAACAGAAATGAGATAGACATATGTAAATCCTTGGAAAAAGATGGTCCTGATAAGGAAGTGTAGGGAAGGTTGCAGCTTCTGGTAGAGCAGAGATGTATAACATAAACTGATCCAGAACAGCCAGCCATCTTGAATCCTAGCTAGCTAATTGTGCAACGCTATGTTCCATATCCAATTACCTCATCACTTAAAAAAGCAATAACACATTCATCAACACATTACATTTTGGAGACTCTTATTAATTAATCCAAAAGTATAACCATGTCCACGATGTGACTGTTTGAAACTCATTGATATTCAATGGCTATGAGTTTGTTTTGACAATAAGTGGTCGACATTAAAACAGTGAAAAGAGGTGAACGTTCTTTCTTGATGTGATTTACAACACAACTCAATAAGATTATCACGGATGACATAAGCAGCTTCTATATGTAAATGGTAGCAACACTTTTAAATGGTAGCAACTTCCTCGCAAATAATATACGAAACAAAAATATACACGCAACATGTAAAATGTTGATCCCATGTTTCATGAGTGGAAATAAAAGATCCCAGAAATGTTCCATATGCAAAAAAAGCTTATTTCTCTCAAAAGGCCACTCTAAAATGTGCAGTTTTGTCACACAACACAATGCCACAGATGTCTCAAGTTTTGAGGGAGCGTGCAATTGGCATGCTGACTGCAGGAATGTCTAACAGAGCTGTTGTCAGAGAATTGAATGTTCATTTATCTACCATATGCCGCCTCAAGCATCGTTTTAGAGAATTTGTCAGTACGTCCAACCGGCCTCACAACCGCAGACCAAATGTTACCATGCTAGCCCAGGACCTCCACATCCGGCTTCTTCGCCCGTGGGATGGTCTGAGACCAGCAACCCGGACAGCTGATGAAACTGTGGGTTTGCACAACCGAAGAATTTCTACACAAACTGTCAGAAACTGTTTTACAGTTCCCGCCAATTTCCAGCAACTTTGCACAGCCATTGAAGAGGAGTGGGACAACATTCCACAGGCCACAATCAACAGCCTGATCAATTATACAATTAACAGCCTTATCAATTTAACTGCATGGCGACTACTCTAACTTAGTTATAGTGGTGGGATTTGCCTTAGCATGGATTCAAGATGACAGTAAACACCAGGGTTAAGGAAGTAAAATACATTGTAACATCTCAGAAATAGCTATCTATACAAAACATTACACTTGAAAATGTGGGAATTTGTTTCTCTCAAAACAAGCAGTAACAAACTGTTTATAGGTTCTGTGTAGCTCAGTTGGTAGTGCATGATTCTTGCAACGCCAGGATCGTGGGTTCAATTCCCACAGGGTACCAGTATGAAAATGTATTAACTCAGTACTGTATGTCGCTCTGGATAAGAGTGTCTGCTAAATGACAAAAATGTACAGCATTTATCATGTACTTCCTCTCTGCCTTAGCTGTGAATTGACTACTACACCATTCTGACCTGTGACAGTAGGCAGTGCTCCTCCAAAATGTCAACAAAGCCTGGTCATGAATCGAAAGGTGTGTTTAATATTTTAGGCTACATCCAATTCTAATCTCTGTTAACGCAGAGGTAAAATCTCACAGAATTTGTTCAGCTGCGAGATTAACTTCTGTGTTCATACGTGTTAGAAATTGAGAGTTGTGGCAAAAACAGTCCCCCCCCCTTCCTATTCGTGTGGGCTCACACACAAAGCATTTGAGGTGAAGCAGTGTAAAAACCGTCTTCACCCAATCCTGATATGTCCAAATAACCTGGAACAAATGCTGATCTCAAGCACCCCATTCAGCCCTCGCAAATTCTCTCTAAATACAGAATATGCCCACGGGGGATTAGGACCTACCAAATACAGAGTATGCCATTATAGGTTCTGAGACATTCTGCGTGAGAAAATGATGCCTTTAGCAAGCAGGTTGGTCCCATCTCAACAAGCTTATTAAAATTGCATTTACAGAAATTACACATGATTGAAAAATTTTTTTGTCAAAGCATTCTTTTCTGATAAATCTGCTGTTAAATAGTTAAGTGACTGAAAAAAAACACATGTGTGCAACCTGAGGCTTAGTGCTGTCATAAGAGAAGACATTAGTGGGCAGGTGGAGTTGGAATCCATTTAAACCTTCCATTGCACAGCTTATCTTTGTTTACAAACTACTGCCCACACACACACACGTCTAATGAAAACTAGTTAAACTAGTAAAAGTAGGTTCTTACAGTCCCCACAACCATTCTGTGATTTTGTTTAAACCATAGGGGAAAAGATCTGCAATGCAGGCTCGATTGAATCGAGACACCAATATAGACCTGACATCATATAACCATGATGACAGAGTCTGTATTTTATTAAGCTTTACATCACCTTTGACACCAAACTATTAAAAGTTTATTCTTGTTACTGTCAAAGATTAGTGGTAAAAATAAATAATTACAACGCTTATATTTAGTTGCCTCGTTAATACACTGCAGTTATAGAAGGACATGTGTGAGGAAAATGTGCTGCAGAGTGAACGTTCAATTCCAAATATGCATGAAGTCAACAAGAGTCATTTTTTTAAAGGTCGCTATAAGTCACTGCAAATTTGACAGTGACCCAAATGAGAAAATTACTGGCCAGGGCCAAGATCAAATGAAAAGCTAGTTTTGCACGCAGAATTTAAATCGTTGGTGATCTCATGTTTCATTTGCAGTCTGGGCCAGTACCTTTTATAGCCTACCATAAAATCTGATATTTACACTGATTGTTTAGAAAACAAAAATAAAATCATCCCCCCTCAATGATGACATACATTATAGCCTATATTAAACCATTTCAAATGTAATGTTCTCCTCCAGAAATGTGCCCAATAACATATTGATGAAAATCTTTGGGGCTTGTACATGGTCCATATTATCAGGCAGTTGTGCTATTTTAGAAATAAGCATTATCACCTGTCTGATGCAGTATGGTGGCTACATGGCTGAAGCATTATCACCTGTCTGATGTAGCATGGTGGCTACATGGCTGAAGCATTATCACCTGTCTGATGCAGCATGGTGGCTACATGGCTGAAGCATGATCACCTGTCTGATGCAGCATGGTGGCTACATGGCTGAAGAATTATCACCTGTCTGAAGCAACATGGTGGCTACATGGCTGAAGCATGATCACCTGTCTGATGCAGCATGGTGGCTACATGGCTGAAGGATTATCACCTGTCTGATGCAGCATGGTGGCTACATGACTGAAGCATGATCACCTGTCTGATGCAGCATGGTGGCTACATGGCTGAAGGATTATCACCTGTCTGATGCAGCATGGTGGCTACATGGCTGAATGATTATCACCTGTCTGATGCAGCATGGTGGCTACATGACTGAAGCATGATCACCTGTCTGATGCAGCATGGTGGCTACATGGCTGAAGGATTATCACCTGTCTGATGCAGCATGGTGGCTACATGACTGAAGCATGATCACCTGTCTGATGCAGCATGGTGGCTACATGGCTGAAGCATTATCACCTGTCTGATGCAGCATGGTGGCTACATGGCTGAAGCATGATCACCTGTCTGATGCAGCATGGTGGGCACATGGCTGAAGCATTATCACCTGTCTGATGCAGCATGCTGGCTACATAGCTGAAGCATTATCACCTGTCTGATGCAGCATGGTGGCTACATGGCTGAAGCATTATCACCTGTCTGATGCAGCATGGTGGCTACATGGCTGAAGCATTATCACCTGTCTGATGCAGCATGGTGGCTACATGGCTGAAGCATGATCACCTGTCTGATGCAGCATGGTGGGCACATGGCTGAAGCATGATCACCTGTCTGATGCAGCATGGTGGCTACATGGCTGAAGCATTATCACCTGTCTGATGCAGCATGGTGGCTACATGGCTGAAGCATTATCACCTGTCTGATGCAGCATGGTGGCTACATGACTGAAGCATGATCACCTGTCTGATGCAGCATGGTGGCTACATGGCTGAAGCAAGGGTTACTCATCGGCTTTGTTTACCACAATGGACTAATTATTGGCTAGATCACAAACTGTAAACATCATTTTGTTGCTGTTTCTTGTTTAGTATCCTAAAAAAAACTCCCACTGGCACTAATAAAATCAAGTGATTTTTACAGCGTTTGTAAATACAGTGTAAATTGTGTGAATTTTACAGTGAATATGCATTCGATTGGCTAACACGCTTCCTGCGATTACTTTTTTTTATTGTAAAGATTGTAAAACGCCGCCTTTTTGCGCAAAAATGGGGTTTGAGAAATAAATCAAAAAGAACTGTAAAGCTGGGATCCCCCTCTTTTCAGTAATTACCATCAAAACTGTTGTATTTTCCCGAGATTGCATTTAGGAATGTTATGCAGTGCCTGGGATTATTAGAACACATTTCTTTCTGAGCAGCAATCATCTGTATGAGGAGTTGCTGCGCTTTCCACCCAACAGTTGATGTTCAGCTGATAAATGAACGACTTCGGGAATTAATCTGGTTTTTAAACAATTATATAGTGCTCGTGTCACGCCCTGGCCTTAGTATTCTTTGTTTTCTTTATTATTTTAGTTAGGTCAGGGTGTGACATGGGGAATGTATGTGTTTTTGGATTGTCTAGGGGTTTGTATGTTGAATGGGTCAGTGTTGTCTAGGTGTTTGTATGTCTATGGCTGTCTAGATTGGTTCTCAATTAGAGGCAGCTGTGGTTCATTGTCTCTGATTGAGAGCCATATTTAAGGCAGCCATAGGCATTGGGTTAGGTGGGTAATTGTCTATGTAGAACGTTTGTAGCTTTTGTATTGCACTTACGTTTGTAGCTTCACGGTCGTTTGTTGTTTTGTTTCGTTTTGTTATAAGTGTTCGTTTCGTGTTTCTCTCGCCTCTAAATAAAAGAGAATGTATTTTTCACACGCTGCGCCTTGGTCCACTCATTATCCTCAAGACGATCGTGACAGCTCGACTACAGAATAGCATTATTACAATATTCACTTTGTATTTAACCAGTGATTTGTGTAAATAATGTTCATGTCTTGACAAGCAGGCAGCTCCATAGTGTAGGCCTTGGTAAACCTTTCTTTGCTAACAATGACTTAGCTGTGTCTGATATGAAAAAAGACTGAAAAGCACGTGGAGGACTTTTGAATGTGCGTGCTGATATTCAACTCTGAATTAATGAACATCCCGCCTCCGCTGAGACGGATCTGGTATGAGTACCCAGGACCTAGCCTACTGAGGCGGGGCTCACTCGAGACCGAGAGGGAAGGTCTTTGACACAAAACTATTTAGGCAACAGGGATCTGGATCCAGGAGGGGACTGAATGTCTCTGCTCTAACCAAAAGGCTGATCTTGACATCTAGCCAAATGCGTAACATGAGCCCCGAGCTGCATACAATTGGTTTGACACATCTTAGATTTCTTATAGTTATACTTAATTTATAATTATAAGCAGTGGCATAGCACGCTGCCACTGTATTACAATGCTGTAAGAATTCCTTTCTTGTTGCTCTGGTGGGGTCTCACCAATTATGAAATCTACAAAGCCATTTCCCCGCTGATGTTGGTGGAACACCAGAGTCTATGCGAAGTGATATATTGTGTCTCTGACCGCCCTGTACAGAGGTCACCACTTCCTTGGAGATCAAACTGTTGAGAGCTTGTTTTTAAAGGACACATCCCGACAGTCTGGCTGTGACCAAAGAATATTACACATTTAGTACCAGACCAAAGAATGTTACACATTTAGTACCAGACCAAAGAATATTACACATTTAGTACCAGACCAAAGAATATTACACATTTAGTACCAGACCAAAGAATATTACACATTTAGTACCAGACCAAAGAATATTACACATTTAGTACCAGACCAAAGAATATTACACATTTAGTACCAGACCAAAGAATATTACACATTTAGTACCAGACCAAAGAATATTACACATTTAGTACCAGACCAAAGAATGTTACACATTTAGTACCAGACCAAAGAATATTGCAGTACACATGAACTACGTTAACAAGGACATTGTAAGATATTTCATTAACATATTTAAAACCAACAAGGTATAATGCTTATTTACTTGTCATGTATGAGCTGTTAAATGTCTTATTATATGGTGGATAACATATATATTTACACTGAGTATACAAGACAATAAGAACACGTGCTCTTTCCATGACACAGACCGACCAAGTGAATGTAGGTGAAAGCTGTGATCACTTCTTGATGTCACTTGTTAAAACCACTTCAATCAGTGTAGATGAATGGGAGGAGCCAGGTTAAAGAAGGATTTTTAAGCTTTGAGACATGGATTGTGTATGCGTGCCATTCAGAGGGTGAATGGGCAAGACAAAATATTGAAGTGCCTTTGAACGGGTTATGGTAGTAGGTTCCAGGCACACAGGTTTGTGCGAAGAACTGCAACGCTGCTGGGTTTTTCCACACTCAACAGTTTCCTGTGTTTATCAAGAATGGTCCACCACAAAAAGGACATCCAAACAACTTGACACAAATGTGGCGAGCATTGGAGTCAACATGGGCCAGCATCCCTGTGGTTCTTTACTGCGTTCTTCTATGAGGTCATGAATATTAGAATGTTTTCATTCCAACATGATTTCACACAAAATGTATTTTCAGAAATGTACTACTCTTTTACAACTCAGTCTGTGATGTTTTACAATGCTTTCCCATACAAAGTATTTGTACAGAAGTAGAAACACACAAAAGTGCAGTCGATTGTGACATTAAGAAAATATTGACTGTGAAAATACATTCTAAAGGGTGCCTGGGAGTTGAGCAGTATTTTATTTGATACGGTAGCTCGGGTGGTTCCAAAAGACTTCCAGTTCCATACATTGTTTGAATAACAAAGGGTCCCGTCACAGCTTGGAAAGTCTTTATTCAATAACAACAATGCCCATCTGCCTGGAACAATTAAGACAAAAGACTTTATAGTCACCGAAGGGGGAATATCACAAGACCTAATAACTTTCCGCCACATCATTGGCAAGGGGCGATGATTAATTGAGATGTGTAATAAGTGCAGAGAGGATTAATTCACTCATTATGTCTGAAATTCAAAGCTTTGACATTTCAGGGAGTCAATGCACAAGTCAAGCAAGACAAAAACATCAATAGTCTCGGCTTCACTGACTCGCTCCTGCCACACACTGTCCTCCATTAAAGAAAGAACTATTTAGACATGTCATTATTGTGTAGCCTGCACATAGACATGATATTAGTTATTAGCATATCTTTGAGATGAGTGCAGGTTCTCCACTGAGTGTCCATCACCTTTTAAGTTTACCTCAATTACTAGTCACCTTAGGAGTGGGCCTATTTGGTTCAAGATAGATTTTTTTTTTGTTATAAGGATGAGGTTAAAAGTAAACTCTGATCAATAGAATGCAGCAGTAAGTGATAGAGGCAGCTCCCAGGCTTGTTGTTTGAAGATTGGAGTGATGGAGAGTAAGCATCGGCTGATAGCGATGATGTTATCAGTCAGCGTGAGTATGGTCTAAGACTCAGACAGACTGGAAAGACCACTGAAAGTGTTGACTGAGTACACTGAGGAGAATACTGTTGTTGCTATAAGGTTGGGCAAAGGGAAATCCTCAACCGGGGCACAATGGCTAAGTAACAAAACTATTAAAGATGCATTATAAATGTTTTTCTATCATTTCAGTCAGTAGTTTTGAAAGCAGCGCTAACAAGCCAAAGCAGGTACCCGAAAATTGTCCAAAATATCCAAATCATCCATTTCTTATAATATGTTATGTCCTGCAAATCTTTTTTTTAAGATCCTGCAATTTGTATGATATGTTCTAAATTCGAATGTGTACAGTATATTATGAATTATTTGTAAGTGGTTAAGATCCTGTTCATTCTCTTTAAGTCAATATCATTAGTCACTGAATAAAATGAATTTTGATTAGACACAGCATTCTCTAACATTTAAAACATAACATGAAAGAAAATCCATCAACTTATCATAAAACATTTAGGCTTGTCAAGACTAAGATCTAAGGAGCAAGAGGCAGAAAGTGGCAGCTTTGAGTTAGCCTATACGCTGATGATCAGATAGAATGTTATTCTACACTCTACGGTTGAGTCAATCTAGATCAGGTAGAATGTTATTCTGCACACTCTACGGTTGAGTCAATCTAGATCAGATAGAATGTTATTCTGCACACTCTACGGTTGAGTCAATCTAGATCAGATAGAATGTTATTCTGCACACTACGGTTGAGTCAATCTAGATCAGATAGAATGTTATTCTGCACACTACGGTTGAGTCAATCTAGATCAGATAGAATGTTATTCTGCACACTACGGTTGAGTCAATCTAGATCAGATAGAATGTTATTCTGCACACTCTACGGTTGAGTCAATCTAGATCAGATAGAATGTTATTCTGCACACTACGGTTGAGTCAATCTAGATCAGATAGAATGTTATTCTGCACACTCTACGGTTGAGTCAATCTAGATCAGGTAGAATGTTATTCTGCACTCTACGGTTGAGTCAATCTAGATCAGATAGAATGTTATTCTGCACACTCTACGGTTGAGTCAATCTAGATCAGATAGAATGTTATTCTGCACACTACGGTTGAGTCAATCTAGATCAGATAGAATGTTATTCTGCACACTCTACGGTTGAGTCAATCTAGATCAGATAGAATGTTATTCTGCACACTACGGTTGAGTCAATCTAGATCAGATAGAATGTTATTCTGCACACTCTACGGTTGAGTCAATCTAGATCAGATAGAATGTTATTCTGCACACTCTACGGTTGAGTCAATCTAGATCAGATAGAATGTTATTCTGCACACTCTACGGTTGAGTCAATCTAGATCAGATAGAATGTTATTCTGCACACTACGGTTGAGTCAATCTAGATCAGATAGAATGTTATTCTGCACACTACGGTTGAGTCAATCTAGATCAGATAGAATGTTATTCTACACACTACGGTTGAGTCAATCAAGATCAGATAGAATGTTATTCTGCACACTCTACGGTTGAGTCAATCTAGATCAGATAGAATGTTATTCTGCACACTCTATGGTTGAGTCAATATACCAAACCTGTGTCAACCTAAATTACTGTGGATCTTCCTCCCTCTAGTCTACTGCACTTCAAACAAGTGCCATTGCAGACACAATAACACACATCTGACTGACGGTGCTTGACTTGTTTCACATGCATCCTTCACAGAACTCCGCATGACTACGTACGGTATAGTTCAGTGGAACGTTCCTAAACCCTGCAAAACTGTGACAACACATTGTAGCCTTATAGCCTACATGCCAGTTCAGGGGTTTTAGCTGAATAACATGTTGTTGTTTTTTTTGTCGCCTCGCTTATATTATGACCTTAATTTAACTATGCGCTCCAATCCTACCCAGAGTTCTACTTCTCTCGCGGTCACGGAGGGCCCACTGAAAATTGAAAAAAAAGATCAGTTGGCTCTCTGCTTTATCCTGGGCTTTTAGACTCATTCACAATGATTTGCAAAAGGGGTAGAATTCATTGTGTAAGAGCCTAAAGGCATTGCACATGGCATCAAGACAGGTTTCAGTAGCTCACAATGGAAACATTGTTTGCCCAGATACATTAGGCTAAATATCCTTGTTTCTCAGGTAATGATCACTGTGTAGCAGACAATGTTTGGGAGGTGGACATGTTTCTAATGAAACAGTCAATCAATCAAATCAAATCAAAGTTTGTTGGTTGCATACACAGATTCACAGATGCTATCGCAGGTGCAGCAAAATGCTTGTTTCTAGCTTCAACAGTGCAGTAATAGCTATACAATTCATCAAACTACCACAGACACTACAATACTACTTCAGAGATCAAAACATACATCAATAGAAATGGTCTATGAGACATGGTTGGTGAAAGAGACACAGAGAGCATCATACAGTACATTAACCATGTGAAATATGACCACAAAAAGACATGCCACATGTCCTCTAGTGGACAGAGTTCATTTTGGCACTGAGAGCGATAAAGAGTTTTCTCTGAGAGGTAAACATGGACTGCATGTCCTTTCCATTTGGAGCTCCTCTTTTGCCCCAGGGTGAAAACTACAGTGCCTGCGGTATCTCTACACTGCCCCAAACACTGCAGGATAAATTGGGGTGGCAGGTAGCCTAGTGGTTAGAGCGTTGGGCTGAAAGGTTGCTGGATCGAATCCCAAGCTGACAAGGTTGTCATTCTGCCTCTGAACAAAGCAGTGTTCCTAGGCTGTCATTGTAAATAAGAATTTGTTCTTAACTGACTTGCCTAGTTAAATAAATAGAAAATAAAACCAGATCTTTGGCAAAATGCAAAAGACTGCCCCCATGAATGAAATAGTGCAAAGTAATGAAGGTACTGGTGAAAGTGTGAAAAACTCAGTGACAATGATTATGGGACAACTGCAGACACAAATGTCTGATATGAACATACAACATCACCAATATTGGTCCTAGGTCCTAGGCTAGTAACAGCAGTAGTATATTTTTTTTTTTCATCAGCTGTGAAATGAAATGTACAATTTGTATGGCAATTACATATTCTCTGAAAGTCTGAAAAATCGATAAGCAACTGTTTTTAAGCAGTGAAATGTAATAACACCGTTATATTATATCTGGTCTTTATAAACTGCAATAATGAAAATGTACCTTCCGCGTGCACTGAAATACGGTGTCTAGGTGGTTTGATTTATGCATGCAGTTGCGGCACATGATTCCAAAAGAGGAATTGCAAATATGTAGCATTGCACTCAATACAGTATTGCCTTCTGTCGTTATGTCTACCAACAGTAAAACTTAAAGTGCCACTTGACGCTCGCATCCACGCTGAAGCAAATGAACCTGTTTGTCCGAGTGCGCGCTACAAAGTTTATTGTCAACATCACGGAGTAAAATTGAGAAGATGTGAAAATAGAATGGACCTATGCGCACTACAAATAAATAGATAGCAAATGTATAAAGTTCGACATATTTTGCACTTGCAAGAAGTTCATTATTATTCTTCACTAGGCTGCGTGGACGTGTTTTGTACAGAAAACAACAAAAAGGCTACACAAACATGCGACTCGATCAACATCCAAACACTAAACTATTGAAAAAATTGTGTAGGCTAATCCCATTCCAAAAACGGATGAAAAAAATATGAATTGACTTACATTACAACACGACAGTTAACAGGCTGTGCTGAAAGATGGTCCTCGGCGATACCACATCAACCCACGCTCTCATGCCCTCATCTCATCTCAACACGCATATGGTGGAAAAGTTTAGTGACGTCAACGTACTCGGGTTAACGTTGCAGATCTACTGGAAGTGCCAGCGAGCTGCACATTTAAAGCGACAGATCATGGGGTGGTAACAAATTGACATACATCTGGACATCAAGTGCCACCTTTCAGGGTGATTTTTTGCAGCTAGAAAACGTGAGAAAAAACAAAAACAATTCCACGTACAATTAACTCATTATAATTGGTAGATTCTCTGTTTGAATTAGTCAATGTAGATTTCCAACCAGATATCCAAACTCATAGACCTAAGAATAGTTTAACTAAAACTTGCCTCACCTCTACTCTAAGGTCTCTATCATGTATCAACTACCTCTCTGAGGATGGCCATTTAATTATTAAAAAGGGGCCATAGGTCCCTGAAACACTGATTGTTCTCTCTTTCTACTTTTTGTATTCTGGATATTACACCCTATTATCTCATATTGTTGTTAACACATTCATTCAGATTCCATTATAGTTGAAAATTGCATTTCAACAAGAGTACTCACAGAAAGCGTGCATCGGGCCATTTTTTCTTATTCGTGAAATGAGGCCCTGCATTACGAGTGCAGAAGAGCAAGGCTCCACCATATCCATCACCATCACAGCTCATCACACCAGCAGTCAAAAGAAGACTCGCATGAAATGTCTCTGAAATATTGATGGTAGAAATGTTCAGGTGAGGCTTCTCTGACTGAGGCTGATATGAAAGTCCATCAGCATGGAAATTGCTTACATTTTGATATGAGTTTCAGATTTAAAACATAATTTGCCACAGATGCTGACAGCAGGGGCCTGTTCCCTGTTGGGTTTTCTGAGTGCGAAAGGTGGAAGGTAACCTTATGGTGAATGAGATTAGGTGGATGGTTGTATCACATAAAAGCCAGGGTTGTTTTTTTAATACTAAAATACACCTAAAGAAACTCTGACTGCTACAAACTGGTTAGCTAGTTGTGATGCATACAGTTTTGTTTGTCTGGGATTCATTGGACGTTGATGACATGAGCCTGATTGAATTCCACCTTTAGATTGGTTTAAAGGGGCAATCCGCAGTTGAAACAATAACAAAGGCTACCCCACCTTTGTTTTGGTAAAACGCTGAGAGATGGGCCTGGAGAAATGTAACCACTCTTAAATTCATAGACAGAGCTATTGATGCAAGGTCTGACCATCCAATATATCAACATTATAGTTTTAAGCACATTTTGAGTCTATGCAGTGTTTTTTTTAAACATTTACAATATTTACAAAGATTGGAGTAAAGCAAGGTCATATCTTTGGTTCTGATGGGGTACGACAGCTGAACTAAGTTCATTAGGCATTTATAAGTTATATTCTTCACAAATCAATGAGTATATATCCTTAATTCATATGAATCCAACATAGAAGCACTAAGGATTGTCCCTTCAAAATGCATCCTATATTAAACTAGATTTTGCTCAGCTTAATGTTGTATACTTTACTAATAGGCCACTCCAGTTTTTAATTGAAATTATGCAATGCTAAGGAAATTGTATAGACCATATATTATATATTGCATATTAAGTTCTTTCTTTCAGTAAGTCAGTATTTTAGTTAACCCTCAGTAGTATACCAAGTTGAATAAGAACACATTGAAATATACAGCAATGACTTGGGGAAGCATTTCAGAGATAAGATGGATTGAATGATCCAATTGGGAACTGAGGTAGCCATAGTATTATGGGCTGCTAGGTTGGAAATGTTAATCCACGACACCGGTTAACACCCCTTCTCTTGCAACAAGTGCCATGGGATTGTTAACGACCATGAGTCAAGACCTGTGTGTAAATTCACAATGATGGCATACATTGATGTATCAGGATCTGGTCCTTAGTTATAGGGATGAGTACCTTCTACTGGCCCTCCAACACCACCGATGAGTACCTTCTACTGGCCATCCAACACCACCGATGAGTACCTTCTACTGGCCCTCCAACACCACCGATGAGTACCTTCTACTGGCCCTCCAACACCACCGATGAGTACCTTCTACTGGCCCTCCAACACCCCTGATGAGTACCTTCTACTGGCCCTCCAACACCCCTGATGAGTACCTTCTACTGGCCCTCCAACACCACTGATGAGTACCTTCTACTGGCCCTCCAACACCCCTGATGAGTACCTTCTACTGGCCCTCCAACACCCCTGATGAGTACTTTCTACTGGCCCTCCAACACCCCTGATGAGTACTTTCTACTGGCCCTCCAACACCATTGATGAGTACCTTCTACTGGCCCTCCAACACCATTGATGAGTACCTTCTACTGGCCCTCCAACACCCCTGATGAGTACCTTCTACTGGCCCTCCAACACCATTGATGAGTACTTCTACTGGCCCTCCAACACCACCGATGAGTACCTTCTACTGGCCCTCCAACACCCCTGATGAGTACCTTCTACTGGCCCTCCAACACCCCTGATGAGTACCTTCTACTGGCCCTCCAACACCATTGATGAGTACTTCTACTGGCCCTCCAACACCCCTGATGAGTACCTTCTACTGGCCCTCCAACACCATTGATGAGTACTTCTACTGGCCCTCCAACACCCCTGATGAGTACCTTCTACTGGCCCTCCAACACCCCTGTTGAGTACCTTCTACTGGCCCTCCAACACCCCTGATGAGTACCTTCTACTGGCCCTCCAACACCCCTGATGAGTACCTTCTACTGGCCCTCCAACACCCCTGATGAGTACTTTCTACTGGCCCTCCAACACCTCTGATGAGTACCTTCTACTGGCCCTCCAACACCCCTGATGAGTACCTTCTACTGGCCCTCCAACACCATTGATGAGTACTTCTACTGGCCCTCCAACACCCCTGATGAGTACCTTCTACTGGCCCTCCAACACCCCTGATGAGTACCTTCTACTGGCCCTCCAACACCCCTGATGAGTACCTTCTACTGGCCCTCCAACACCCCTGATGAGTACCTTCTACTGGCCCTCCAACACCACTGATGAGTACCTTCTACTGGCCCTCCAACACCCCTGATGAGTACTTTCTACTGGCCCTCCAACACCCCTGATGAGTACCTTCTACTGGCCCTCCAACACCCCTGATGAGTACCTTCTACTGGCCCTCCAACACCATTGATGAGTACTTTCTACTGGACCTCCAACACCATTGATGAGTACCTTCTACTGGCCCTCCAACACCATTGATGAGTACCTTCTACTGGCCCTCCAACACCACTGATGAGTACCTTCTACTGGCCCTCCAACACCATTGATGAGTACCTTCTACTGGCCCTCCAACACCATTGATGAGTACCTTCTACTGGCCCTCCAACACCACTGATGAGTACCTTCTACTGGCCCTCCAACACCATTGATGAGTACCTTCTACTGGCCCTCCAACACCATTGATGAGTACCTTCTACTGGCCCTCCAACACCATTGATGAGTACCTTCTACTGGCCCTCCAACACCATTGATGAGTACCTTCTACTGGCCCTCCAACACCATTGATGAGTACTTTCTACTGGCCCTCCAACACCATTGATGAGTACCTTCTACTGGCCCTCCAACACCATTGATGAGTACCTTCTACTGGCCCTCCAACACCACTGATGAGTACCTTCTACTGGCCCTCCAACACCATTGATGAGTACTTTCTACTGGCCCTCCAACACCCCTGATGAGTACTTTCTACTGGCCCTCCAACACCCCTGATGAGTACCTTCTACTGGCCCTCCAACACCATTGATGAGTACCTTCTACTGGCCCTCCAACACCCCTGATGAGTACCTTCTACTGGCCCTCCAACACCCCTGATGAGTACCTTCTACTGGCCCTCCAACACCACTTCCACTTCCAGCAGAATCTGGTCTCCCATCCAGGTATCAACAGGGTGTAGACCTACTTAGCTTCATATGAGAGCCAGCAGGGGGTTGCAGGGTGGTATAGCTCGTCTCACACACTGTTGTTATCAAAAGATTTGGTTTATTTCTCAAAAAGTTTGTAAGAATCTGGGATGATCCTAAATAATACTATAAAAATAAATAGAAACGAAATGAATAAAACTGCACTCTCAAAGAACTGATAAACATCAGAGATTGAGGAACTCGCCTTTCAGTCAAGGCTCTGACGCTTTGTTCCAGCTACTTTAAACAGCAAGCCTTGTAAATGTAAGGCTTGCCTTAATATCTGCATGTAACTCCCCTCCTGAAAAATAAAATGAAAACTGTTTGTGTCTTGCTTATGTTTGTAATAGCCTACGATTACAACAGACAAATAACTAAGTTTGTTCTAACTGTTTTGTGTACAAGCGGCAGTGGAGTTACGGAGTGACTGAGCACCGAGCAGCAGCTGAAAGGAGGTAGGCTAGTGTGTAGAAATCTCCATATTTTTTTACAACAGCAGGTCGGAGTCCAGAAAATCCAGAACCGCAGCCACTCCGTAAATGGAATTGTCTCTCTCTAACGAGGATACCAATTTTCCATCCTGTTATTGGAGCCTTGCAGACAGAGTAATTCCTTTTCTCCTTCTCTACAATAACTTAAACTGTGTGCATTTCCCATCACACAATGTGATAATCCACCCAACAAAAAGCACAGTATTCTAGGCCAATCTCTGATGGACTAAAACGTCAATGCATTTGTCAGACGCTCTTATCCAGAGCAATTAGAGTTCAGTGCCTTGCTCAAGGGCACATCAATAGATTTTTCACCGAGTGGGCGCGGGATTCAAACCAGCGACCTTTAGGTTACTGGCCAAATGCTCTTAACCGCTAAACTAACCGCCTCCCTTTCTAATACAGATTATGGTTTGCACCGAACAGATTAACTTCTGAGAGATGCATGAATATGGAGCGAGTTTTGTCCCAATCTGAAATCTGAACATTTGCAATGATGGGATCATAGAAGATATACACTGCTCAAAAAAATAAAGGGAACACTAAAATAACACATCCTAGATCTGAATGAATGAAATATTCTTATTAAATACTTTTTTCTTTACATAGTTGAATGTGCTGACAACAAAATCACACAAAAATGATCAATGTAAATCAAATTTATCAACCCATGGAGGTCTGGATTTGGAGTCACACTCAAAATTAAAGTGGAAACCCACACTACAGGCTGATCCAACTTTGATGTAATGTCCTTAAAACAAGTCAAAATGAGGCTCAGTAGTGTGTGTGGCCTCCACGTGCCTGTATGACCTCCCTACAACGCCTGGGCATGCTCCTGATGAGGGGGCGGATGGTCTCCTGAGGGATCTCTTCCCAGACCTGGACTAAAGCATCCGCCAACTCCTGGACAGTCTGTGGTGCAACGGAGTGAGACATGATGTCCCAGATGTGCTCAATTGGATTCAGGTCTGGGGAACGGGCGGGCCAGTCCATAGCATCAATGCCTTCCTCTTGCAGGAACTGCTGACACACTCCAGCCACATGAGGTCTAGGATTGTCTTGCATTAGGAGGAACCCAGGGCCAACCGCACCAGCATATGGTCTCACAAGGGGTCTGAGGATCTCATCTCGGTACCTAATGGCAGTCAGGCTACCTCTGGCGAGCACATGGAGGGCTGTGCGGCCCCCCAAAGAAATGCCACCCCACACCATGACTGACCCACCGCCAAACCGGTCATGCTGGAGGATGTTGCAGGCAGCAGAACGTTCTCCATGGCGTCTCCAGACTCTGTCACGTCTGTCACATGTGCTCATGTGCTCAGTGTGAACCTGCTTTCATCTGTGAAGAGCACAGGGCGCCAGTGGCGAATTTGCCAATCTTGGTGTTCTCTGGCAAATGCCAAACGTCCTGCACGGTGTTGGGCTGTAAGCACAACCCCCACCTGTGGACGTCGGGCCCTCATACCACCCTCCTGGAGTCTGTTTCTGACCGTTTGAGCAGACACATGCACATTTGTGGCCTGCTGGAGGTCATTTTGCAGGGCTCTGGCAGTGCTCCACCTGCTCCTCCTTGCACAAAGGCGGAGGTAGCGGTCCTGCTGCTGGGTTGTTGCCCTCCTACGGCCTCCTCCACGTCTCCTGATGTACTGGCCTGTCTCCTGGTAGCGCCTCCATGCTCTGGACACTACGCTGACAGACACAGCAAACCTTCTTGCCACAGCTCGCATTGATGTGCCATCCTGGATGAGCTGTACTACCTGAGCCACTTGTCTGGGTTGTAGACTCCGTCTCATGCTACCACTAGAGCGAAAGCACCGCCAGCATTCAAAAGTGACCAAAACATCAGCCAGGAAGCATAGGAACTGAGAAGTGGTCTGTGGTCACCACCTGCAGAACCACTCCTTTATTGGGGGTGTCTTGCTAATTGCCTATAATTTCCACCTTTTGTCTATTCCATTTGCACAACAGCATGTGAAATTTATTGTCAATCAGTGTTGCTTCCTAAGTGGACAGTTTGATTTCACAGAAGTGTGATTGACTTGGAGTTACATTGTGTTGTTTAAGTGTTCCCTTTATTTTTTTGAGCAGTGTAATTAGAGCTGTATGGTTTGAAGTTATACTTCACAATGTTTTACTTGTATATTCTTACGATAAACTATGCAACGCGGAGTGCCTGGACACAGCCCTTAGCCATGGTATATTCACCATACATAAAAAAACAGAGGTGCCTTGCTATTGCTATTATAAACAGGTAACCAATGTAATTAAAGCAGTAAAACTACATGTTTTGTCATACCTATGGTATACGGTCTGATATACCACGGCTGTCAGCCAATCAGCATTCAGGGCTCGAAGCACCCAGTTTATAATTTAAGATAAATACACGATGAGGTACAATTGAAACAGACACATTTAGGGAATTACAGTACATGTACTGTAATATATACAGTATGTATTCAATGTGATACATTTGTGAGCAATAATACTATAAATGATTTTCAACACATAGCAGCACTGAAGACTCAATGATATACAGTTGAAATCCACAGTAAATCCCAGAAAGACTAAAAATTGCGTCATGAATAGCAAAAACACACAGTTGTAGGGTAAAGTGAGTCTGTGTGTTACTGTTCTGTGTGATTTAGCTGAATAGAGGAGATGTCTTACAGTCAGGCACCAATTACCTGCAACCTGAGAATAAATTGACTAAACTCCAGTGCAGTAGTTAATCCGGACAGAGGCTACAAAAGTGGCTTTTTGTTGTTCTGCATGTGCAGCTAGGTTGTAAACTGTTCTCTATCTCTGTGCGTAATCATTTCCTAGTTTGTTATTTTTGGAAGACGAGAGCATGTGGAGATAGACTACCGCACAGAAACACTGAGTTGATTATTCAGACAAACAGCAGCAGTTAGATCTATTTCATTTTTTTATGCAATGGAGCACAGTGCATGGGGAACAGTGTGTTGCTATCTCATTGCTTATCGACCACAACAGTCCATTGTTGTGTATGCTGTTGATGGTTATCCCCAGGTATGTGAAGGGATTTTCACAATCTCAACAACTTTGCCTTAAATTATAGTTGTGGGGCTGTGTTGGCAACACATGAAGCGCAAGTTACACAAAAAAAGACAAAAGGGCTCATTAAACACTATGACATGCACAGAGCAATCACACAGATCACATTAACCGTAGTCCAGTCCAGTTTCTCAAAGACTATTACACAGATCACATTAACCGTAGTCCAGTCAAATTTCTCAATGACTATCACACTGATACACTGTTGAGATATTTATCCAGGCTCAGTGACCATGACTACCCCTATAGAAGCGGAAATATCTGAGCTACAGTATATAAATGACTTTCCACATCATAGGATTCTGTGACCTAGGTCTTTCATGGACTCGCGGGGTAATTTATACACAAATACTGTATCCATTGATCACAGCTCTGTAACTTTCAGCACGGATCATGTCAACACAGATCATGTCAGATCATGTCAGCACAGATCATGCCAACACAGATTATGTCAACACAGATCATGTCAGATCATGTCAACACAGATCATGTCAACACAGATCATGTCAACACAGATCATGTCAACACAGATCATGTCAGATTATATCAACACAGATCATGTCAACACAGATCATGTCAGATCATGTCAACACAGATCATGTCAGATCATGTCAACAGAGATCATGTCAGATTATATCAACACAGATCATGTCAGATCATGTCAGATCATGTCAGATCATGTCAACACAGATCATGTCAACACAGATCATGTCAACACAGATCATGTCAACACAGATCATGTCAGATCATGTCAACACAGATCATGTCAGATTATATCAACACAGATCATGTCAACACAGATCATGTCAACACAGATCATGTCAGATCATGTCAACACAGATCATGTTAGATTATATCAACACAGATCATGTCAACACAGATCATGTCAACACAGATCATGTCAGGCCATGTCAACACAGATCATGTCAACACAGATCATGTCAACACAGATCATGTCAGATCATGTCAACACAGATCATGTCAACACAGATCATGTCAGATCATGTCAACACAGATCATGTCAGATCATGTCAACACAGATCATGTCAGATCATGTCAACACAGATCATGTCAACACAGATCATGTCAACACAGATCATGTCAACACAGATCATGTCATATCATGTCAGATCATGTCAACACAGATCATGTCGAACACAGATCATGTCAGATCATGTCAACACAGATCATGTTGTAGTCAACTTGAAACAAAAAAAAACTCGTAAAACAATTCTGAAACACCAAATAGCTTGATTTTAATTCGGAAACATTATTCCACAGTGTCAATAATGAATTATCCAGCGTTATGTAACTCTACTGGATATTTAAGGTAAGAGATCAAGAAGATAATTATACATTTCAGTATAACAGGTAGCTACCCATTGTTTTAACTTCCCCTTGTATTAAATCGTTGTCTCCACACAGCAGTCGGCCACCAGTTTCATATTTGCCTCAGAAAACATTGAATAAAATATAAGAACACATGGGGTTTATAGATGATTTAGGGAGCAAAAGAATCTATGATTTTCAGGTCCAGTATTTAGCACAGTGATCTTGGATAAGAGTTGGTGAATGCGAGCACAGCACAGCATGCACTAAATACTGTATAAGAATACAGAGCCTACTTGCTGTACAACATAACGGGTCAGTGATTATATAATAGGAACGTAACGGGTCAGTGATTATATAATAGCAACGTAACGGGTCAGTGATTATATAATAGGAACATAAAGGGTCAGTGATTATATAATAGGAACATAGAGGGTCAGTGATTATATAATAGGAACATAGAGGGTCAGTGATTATATAATAGGAACATAGAGGGTCAGTGATTATATAATAGGAACATAAAGGGTCAGTGATTATATAATAGGAACATAAAGGGTCAGTGACTATATAATAGGAACATAGAGGGTCAGTGATTATACAATAGGAACATAACGGGTCAGTGAATATTTAACAGGACATAACGGGTCAGTGATTATATAATAGGAACATAACGGGTCAGTGATTATACAATAGGAACATAACGGGTCAGTGATTATAAAATAGGAGAATAAAGGGTCAGTGATTATACAATAGGAACATAAAGGGTCAGTGATTATATAATAGGAACATAGAGGGTCAGTGATTATATAATAGGAACATAACGGGTCAGTGATTATAAAATAGGAACATAGAGGGTCAGTGATTATATAATAGGAACACAAAGGGTCAGTGATTATATAATAGGAACATAAAGGGTCAGTGATTATATAATAGGAACGTAACGGGTCAGTGATTATATAATAGGAATATAAAGGGTTAGTGATTATAAAATAGGAACATAGAGGGTCAGTGATTATATAATAGGAACATAGAGGGTCAGTGATTATATAATAGGAACATAGAGGGTCAGTGATTATATAATAGGAACATAAAGGGTCAGTGATTATATAATAGGAACATAAAGGGTCAGTGACTATATAATAGGAACATAGAGGGTCAGTGATTATATAATAGGAACATAAAGGGTCAGTGATTATATAATAGGAACATAAAGGGTCAGTGATTATATAATAGGAACATAACGGGTCAGTGATTATACAATAGGAACATAACGGGTCAGTGATTATAAAATAGGAGAATAAAGGGTCAGTGATTATACAATAGGAACATAAAGGGTCAGTTATTATATAATAGGAACATAACGGGTCAGTGATTATATAATAGGAACATAAAGGGTCAGTGATTATATAATAGGAACATAAAGGGTCAGTGATTATACAATAGGAACATAAAGGGTCAGTTATTATATAATAGGAACGTAACGGGTCAGTGATGATAAAATAGGAACATAGAGGGTCAGTGATTATAAAATAGGAACATAAAGGGTCAGTGATTATATAATAGGAACATAAAGGGTCAGTTATTATATAATAGGAACATAAAGGGTCAGTGATTATAAAATAGGAACATAGAGGGTCAGTGATTATATAATAGGAACATAGAGGGTCAGTGATTATATAATAGGAACACAAAGGGTCAGTTATTATATAATAGGAATATACCCATTTTAAATGGTGCGGTTGGCGGCAGAAAATCTCAGTAAGCAAAGACAAAATATGATATAGTTATGTCATAATGAGAGGCGGAAGATAGTATCCAAGTACACAAGGAAACTGCCCCCAGCTCTTCAACTGTGTTACTGCAATAGAGTAGTTCCTCCCCTTCAGTTGACCTTATTCAACCATTCCCTTTCAGAGAGAAAAGAAAGTTCATAAATGAATACATGGTTACAGACATTTGCAAATGAGGAACAGGGTCATATTTGCCAAATTGCTCTCAAATTAACATTTTGAAATTTATCAAAGCAAGTGTCGCATTATATACAGAACCTGAACCAAATGCTTTGACGTGTTAGAACAATTGTTCAAGATGACTTTTTAGTCCAAACAGCACACCAACAGCTGTTTCGGTCAGGTTTTGATGTATTGGAACTCTGCAGAACATCATGGTGAATAAGCCTTCACCTCTCACTCACCTCTTGTTATTAAAAAAAAATATTACTTAAAAATTGCACTGTTGGTTAGTAAGCATTTCAATGTAAGGTTTACACCTGTTGTATTCGGCTCATGTGACAAATAAACTTTGATTTGATTTGATTGCAGATGGATACGATCAAGTCCAGCTGTGTGTGAACCGTGTGTAGTCTTTCCCCAGTGTGAGAGAGATGCCTGGGCATGTTAACAGCAACAGATGACATCCAAGCAGGAAGCACCAAATCACCTCCAGATGGTGGAATTGGAAATCGCATTAAAATGCTGGAGGTCATGTTTTTCACAAATTGGTTCACAATTTCACACCTCTCTATGCCTGGGGGGAAAAACTGGAATTATAAAGGGTTTTAAAAAGGCAAGCTTAGGTGAAGGGAATCAATTGTACTTGCATGAGCAAATTTTTAATTATTGATCCGAGTAATATGTATTCATTTGGGAGGAATACCTTATCATTTCTACCTTATCATTTGGTCCTAGCCTCAAAAACAGGAGGGCACCATTCCATTGTTCTGGGGAGCCTGGTGGAAAACGTGGCAGGGTGTGTCTTTAACAGCTGTGATGCATCCAGACTCTTCAGACCAGTTATTGCATCTGCTCTGACCTCTCACCTCTCATGTGAACGTGTTTCCCATTTCCTGTGCCGAAATCTGTATTCAGCGTGAACCAGACCACTATGACCATAATGTGTAAACGATTGGGCTTTTCTGTGAAATTGCTCTCCATAATTTCACACAGCTGAACACAAAATGTGGTTAACCCCTCTGCAGGGGGGAGGGACTAGATAGGGGGCAGTTCTCCAAAAAGGCCACTCCAGGAGTATAGATAAGTAAAAAAAGGGGACATTTATTCATTCAAGCCTCAAAGCCTCCTCTTCTTAGCATATCCCTCTGTGGTGAACTGTAACCATTAGTCAAGGACACTGTATCTTAAATTAATTATCTCAGAATCAAATCAGGAAAACGTCATAGGAATAATGGTGCGTCACTGCAACATCTCATAAGACAGTGTCTTTAACGGTGACTTACGGCTCATGACAGGCTAAAAACAATTCTGGGAGATAGTGAGAGAACCGATGCTGTCGGAATTCACCAGCACATTCACGGCTCTGCTGGCAGTGCCACAGACATGATAGCCAATGGATTTCATTACTTAGTTTAGCCATTGATTTTCCTTTACCCAGGAAGACACACTGGAGAAAATATGAGTGCTTTCAGGATTGATTGCCTGCCCCTCAGAGGGCGTGAGGGATATTGTGCTGGTAGATAAACATCACGCCCC
The DNA here is from genome assembly GCF_016432855.1 of Salvelinus namaycush. NCBI lineage: Eukaryota > Metazoa > Chordata > Actinopteri > Salmoniformes > Salmonidae > Salvelinus > Salvelinus namaycush. The sequence goes on along the minus strand of NC_052319.1, from coordinate 39,878,134 downwards.
AGAGATGAGGAAGGTTGATTTTTCAGATTAGGCCGAACTACCAGCTATAATAAGCGCCAATATTGTTTTCTCCACTGTTTTATTCAGAGGTTTGAGAATCCTTGGTTCCCTTGAGAAGGCAGAACATATCTGCTTCCATTTAATGTCAAAGGACCTCGTATACACCTCTTAAGAGTTCCTGAGGTAGGCTACACATAACACACATTCAATGGATAGCCAACAGAGATTTAGCCTTAACAGCTTCTTTAAACACGGAAACATTGTCTGACACATTTGTAATAGATAAGCATTCATTAAAAGTGTCATGCTGGTTAACCAGCGGGGTATCGGCATATTACACCGCATTACAATACTGATGACACCATAGGAGACTTTGAAGAGGATTATGGGAACTGGCACTAGTGGTGGGTATCTCTACAGTTGTGCATCTCGCATCTCTCCGTAGGAAATTCCTCATGCATATCCAGATGAATTGTGTGGAGCCATGTAGCCTATAGAAATACAGCATTACAATCTGAATTGTGTGATTCCCTCTACACTCAGAAACAAAATGTGCTATTTAGAATCTAAAATGGTTCTTCAGCTCTCCCCAAAGGATAACCCCTTGAAGAACCATTTTTGGTTCCAGGTAGAATACTTTTGGTTCCAGTTAGAACTCTTTTGGGTTCCATGTAGAACCCTTTCCACAGAGTACAGTAGAATAAAGCATCCTCAATAACCTCAGGAGTGGCAGGAGAACGCTGTTAATTGGACCAGCTTTGCCTGAAATGTATGGGTCACGTTAATCTCTAACTGCAGAGTAACAACATTATGAGTACTTGTCAAGGCTTTGGAAAGCCAGCCACGTTGGTTTGTGGACAAAAATGGCCTTCAGCAATAGCCTCAGTCTAGCCGGCAGGAATCCATTGCATGTGATGAGATGACAATACCTGTGATGCCAGGCTGACTTTTATTGTCATGAGTTTTGTCCTGGAGACAGCACTGAGTGATTTCCCCTTAAATTGGCCAGCTGCAGAGTCAAAATTGGCTATATTTTAAAGAATTCATTCAAACAAAAATGTGCTTTTTGGCCTAAATGTAATGTTAGGTTTTGACATTAGGGTTAGCAGTGTAGTTAAGGTTAGGGTTAGGTTTAAAATCAGATTTTATGACTTTGTGGCTGTGCTAACTAGTGACCACTCTACAGAGCTGTGTTCAGAACAAGATTCATGACAAAAAAACGCGATCCTGCTGATGAGCGGTGGACTTAAATATATTTCTACTGTGTATTATACTTCCCTGAAGGTTTTATTCCTTGGTCAGTAGAACCACTTCCTAAACATGGAACAAATTGGGAATGCTAAGCTTCATTAGAAACCCCCAAAAAAGTATAAAATCATAGATGTTGATTCATTCTACAGGCGAGGCTACGGTCCCTATCCTCCTGCATGCCCTGAGTTCTGATGTGATTTTATTTGGTTATCAGGAGACTGCTGAGGTAAGTTTTCTGTCTACTGGGGATTGGTCGATACCTGCTCTGGCTTTGCGAGCTGCTAAGTGGGAACCACAGTGGCAGCGATAGAGGTGTATCACCATGGCAATCTAATTTCCCAGCCTTGCTTAAGGGACCAACAGGGGCAATTTTCTGCATTTTTGGAGAGTCGGATGGTCTCCTCGGATAAGCTTACCATATCCCCGAGTGTCACAGAGCATGCAAGTGGACATTACCCAAGGAGGGAAAGATAGAGACCAAAACAATCACAAAATCCTCCGTGTCCAAGTGATGTGCCGGAATGTGGAGCGCTCCTTTAATGGCTCCTGGCAGAGGTCCAACCGTGTGTGTCCCCAGCGGAATGACCCAGAACAAAACAAAGCGGGGAGTTTTGCCGTCCTTATCCCCAATGACATATTCTGAACTCGGTGGAAGCTAAACTGTCCAGCACAGTGGGCTGAAGACTTGTTGTTCCAAAATATGGCTGACTGAATGCCCCAACATTGCTGACTGAATGCCCCAACATGGCTGACTGAATGCCCCAACATGGCTGACTGAATGCCCCAACATGGCTGACTGAATGCCCCAACATGGCTGACTGAATGCCCCAACATGGCTGACTGAATTGGTCTTTCAGTGCAAGCAATCAGCCTTCACCAAGTCCTCTTACATCAAGCGATACAGAATGCTTGTTATCTGTGTGCGTGGCTGTACCTTCTCAGTCAGTTTACAGTAGCAACTGTTCATTAAGCGAGCAGCGTTTAATGTGCATAGGAAATTAGTTGTCCTCTTTAGGGGCAGGGAATGATGAAGCAGTTCAACTACGTTCGTTTTTATAAGCACCTCACTGTTAATTGAATCTTATCGTTCTAAAAAGTTTCTCACTGAGTAATAAATGCTGTCTTTTAAACAATTTCTATAAAAGCCTATCTGAGATCCTACAGACTAAAAGTGTAATTTCCATTTTTTTTGTTCAACTAGTAAGGTCAGGATTCTATTCACTGCAGATAACAGCTTTACAGATAGCTCTTTCACTGCAGATAGCAGCTTCCAGGTAGCTCTTTCACTGCAGATAGCAACTTTCAGGTAGCTCTTTCACTGCAGATAGCAACTTTCAGATAGCTCTTTCACTGCAAATAGCAACTTTCAGATAGCTCTTTCACTGCAGATAGCAACTTTCAGATAGCTCTCTCACTGCAGATAGCAGCTTTCAGGTAGCTCTTTCACTGCAGATAGCAACTTTCAGATAGCTCTTTCACTGCAGACAGCAACTTTCAGATAGCTCTTTCACTGCAGATAGCTCTTTCACTGCAGATAGCAGCATTACAGATAGCTCTTTCACTGCAGATAGCAGCTTTCCAGATAGCTCTTTCACTGCAGATAACAGCTTTCCAGATAGCTCTTTCACTGCAGATAGCAACTTTCAGATAGCTCTTTCACTGCAGATAGCAACTTTCAGATAGCTCTTTCACTGCAGATAGCAACTTTCAGATAGCTCTTTCACTGCAGATAGCAACTTTCAGATAGCTCTTTCACTGCAGATAGCAACTTTCAGATAGCTCTTTCACTGCAGATAGCAACTTTCCAGATAGCTCTTTCACTGCAGATAGCAACTTTCAGATAGCTCTTTCACTGCAGATAGCAACTTTCAGATAGCTCTTTCACTGCAGATAGCAACTTTCAGATAGCTCTTTCACTGCAGATAGCAACTTTTAGATAGCTCTTTCACTGCAAATAGCAACTTTCAGATAGCTCTTTCACTGCAGATAGCAACTTTCAGATAGCTCTCTCACTGCAGATAGCAGCTTTCAGGTAGCTCTTTCACTGCAGATAGCAACTTTCAGGTAGCTCTTTCACTGCAGACAGCAACTTTCAGATAGCTCTTTCACTGCAGATAGCAACTTTCAGATAGCTCTTTCACTGCAGATAGCAGCATTACAGATAGCTCTTTCACTGCAGATAGCAGCTTTCCAGATAGCTCTTTCACTGCAGATAACAGCTTTCCAGATAGCTCTTTCACTGCAGATAGCAACTTTCAGATAGCTCTTTCACTGCAGATAGCAACTTTCAGATACCTCTTTCACTGCAGATAGCAACTTTCAGATAGCTCTTTCACTGCAGATAGAAGCTTTCCAGATAGCTCTTTCACTGCAAATAGCAGCTTTCCAGATAGCGCTTTCACTGCAGATAGCAACTTTCAGATAGCTCTTTCACTGCAGATAGCAACTTTCAGATAGCTCTTTCACTGCAGATAGCAACTTTCAGATAGCTCTTTCACTGCAGATAGCAACTTTCAGATAGCTCTTTCACTGCAGATAGCAACTTTCAGATAGCCTTTTCACTGCAGATAGCAGCATTACAGATAGCTCTTTCTAAAGTGTTTTACATTATATAATGACAAAAAAATAATATATATATATAATTATGGTAAAAAAAATACTGTATATATGTTTTTGGCATCACATTTTTTATTTATTTTAACCAGGCAAGTCAGTTAAGAACAAATTCTTATTTACAATGATGGGCTAACCCGGCCAACCCCTAACGATGCTGGGCCAATTGTGCACCGCCCTATGGGACTCCCAATCACGGCCGGTTGTGATACAGCCTGGAATCGAACCAATGTCTGTAGTGACACCTGTAGCACTGAGATGCAGTGCCTTAGACCGGTGCGCCTCTCGGGAATCCCGAGTGGTGCAGTGGTAGTCAGTAGTCTCAAAAAAACAATTTGTGAAGATATGCAATGCATGTTCTTTGTCTTGGCCTTAATCAGCTACTCTGCAATCTCGTATCGCTTGTTCTGAAGGACCTACTTGCAGAGGCTTGGCTCTAACATGATTATTGAGAGAGAGAGAGAGAGGAGCCTGTTTGGATTTTTTATAATCTCACAGAGTGTTTGAGATCGAGGTTCCATAGAGCGTGAACTGCACTAATTTAAACCTGCTCAATAACATTCAACTGTACACGATTATAAAATATCGTTTCACTTTACATTAGGTTGCTCTCATACCTGTACAGTAAGACAAATTATGTTAATTATTAGCTAGTTATAATATTATATTATCATGTTCATATTTTTTATCTGTAGATAGTATTACATGTGGCTCCCCTTGTTGTTACTGCGTTATAATGTTAAACACTGTTCTCATTTGGGGAAAGTGTTGCTTCATGTCTGCTTTAATTTAGACAAAACAAATGAACAGTTGATAACAAATAAAGACTTCTACCACGATGTAGGATCTTAATTTGATCTCCCTGATGCAGGAAATGTTTAACTTGTAGTGTACTGTATTTGAGGTAGCAGCTTGGTAATTTCCACTTTGAAATTTCAGACTTGATTGTCAACCTATAATCCACATAATAATTCACATTTCCTGTGGCTGCAAGATTATTTTACTGCTGTAAAAAACTGGCTAAAATTAAGATCCTATGTCTGTATTGGTAAACTATTATAGTTTTGAAAGGAAATTGAGAATGTCTGTGTGTTCAGACAGCAGTCATTTGCTGACATGGCTACGCTAGTTGTCATAGTAACGACGAATGTGTGCGCATTGCTGCTCCTGCTTCCTATCACTCAGAAAATATGTAGCAAGCTAAAGTGACAACAATGCCATGCCATGGATGTTTCCCAGGTCCTTTCCCAGTTTCCCAGGTTTCAAAATCATAGTGTAAGAACGATTACACTCATTATGCTATCCAAAACTAGTATTTTTTGGGCTAGCCCCAGCAGTTAGTTAGCTAGCTGTTTAGCTTTTTAGCACAATCTCTCATATGTTTATAAACAATTAACAAACTAGTTATCAACCACGTTCTTGTCAAACTTTCAACAAAGTAGCTAGCATGCAACAAGAAATGCTAAATAACAGTCCAAAAACCACTTGAGGGCAAACAAATCACGAAGGTGGTTTAAAATGTGGCTAGAAATATCTGATTCCATGTGCTTTTTGGAAGTTCAGACTGCATATGCTAAAAAATATATATATTTGAGTCTCGTCAAACTGGCAGTGCGAACAACAGTGGTCACAATTTTTTTTAGACACCTGCATGTTACACAAAATTGTGAAAAGTTCTTGGAAAAATAGCTGTATGACATTTTTGCTGAAGTGGACGTGCATCCACTGATACTACATGAATTCTAAATGTTGTATCAAAAAAGAAGTGCATGTTGCGGGAAATTGAGTTTGAAAATAAGTGGCGTACAGAGACGACCGCATCCACTTGAATGTCAAAATGAGTTATTACAGGGAAATTACTCTGTATTCTATACCAGAGAGTACAGAGAGTAGGACATTCAGAAAACAATATTCATTCTTGGATGTAAGTCCCCTCCGGCTTGCCATTTAAATGTTCAATTATTGCACTGTTACCTACAGTAGTACCTCAACTATAAAACTTCTCTGTACCCCTCCTGCATTTTTAATTGTTCTGAAAATCATATTGATGACCACATATTTCTATAGTATTGCCTTTCATTAAACAACTTTGATGATAGTACGTATTTGACATGAGAGCTGATAGGACATTGCGAGTAATTCCAAAATGTTGTCCAGCTCCATGCTGAAACTGTAGGACGGCGGTGTTCCCATCAAAGTACGGGGTTCATTTCCATGACAGCAACAGTGTTTCAGTGCCCGTCAATGCCCATCTCTCAAAAGTACAGGTTCACCTCACAGAACTTGGCCCTGCCCTCATAAATATGGAATAGAATTCACAAGCGTTGAGAGACCATGTTTATCTCTCTCTTGGGAAGAATGCATTCTAGGGAGTGGTGTAGATAAAGGAAATCAATACCAACCAGCAAGACCTTACCTGATGCTGACACACTGAAACTTCTTACATTTGCATACCAAACTGGAATTTATGGTCCCTAACTTGTACCAATAATCTATTGTTTTCTAATTATATTATTTACTTGGCATCCTGTTTTAATGCTTAATGGTTATATATTTTGTATTAGATTAAAATGTCTGAGCAAGTGACAGTTAGGTGGGCCAAAAACATACACAAATAAATGGGCAACAATAATGTAATGATGCAGATGACGTTGATTTCCAATAGACAGTGCATAGCCAAAAGACTTCCAATGGTTTCGGATGGTGGTTCCACCTAACCAAAGTTAATACTAACCCTTACCTCACCCACCATAACCCTGACCATAACCCTAACCCTAAACCGAACCCTAACCTTAATCCTTTTTATCCCTGCCTTACTAATACGATGTAGACTGGATACTGATATTTCCCAGACTGAGTTGGGCTCCACTGAAAAAGTGGTTCATCTCTGTATCAGATTAACTTGCTCTTAGATCAAGATTAAGGCTTTAAACTACATTTGAGTTAATGTCTGGGTTTTACAGTGCTTGTACAAATGCATTCATTGTTTTGATGAAACGCTGTTCCGTGAATTGCTTTTGAATTACAAAAGGTAGGAATACCTCATTAGCTAAGGAGGTAATGCCATAATGCAAAGTCTTGCATGGGCTGGAAATTATTACCGCCTTAGATGCACGTTCAGTTTGGCCCCTATTTGAACGGCTAGCACAAATGTGCCATGACCGGAGAGATTTGCAAAACCAAGTTGAACACTTTTGTTTTAACATTTAGCCAATCTTTTGAAGGGATAACAAATGTGGGAAAGCATGATACATCATTTAACGTATTAATCAGACGTGAAATATTTTCTTTGCTAATAGTAATCCACGGCCAACTCATATCCAAATGGACTCAAACGTTACAAGCACATTCTGTGCCTTTAACCAGAAACATGTGTTGTGTGTGCTTAGCCAACTCACCCTTTAACCTCATATTTCAAATAGCCTTGCTAATATCATTTTCAAAAGGAACATTTTTTCTTTTCTTTTCAACAAAAATATAACCCAAGGATATACCATTTTTAGAAAGGACCTTACATCATAAAACACTTAGAGATGCATTATATTGTGTGGAAACTCACAGTATGTGTTAAACGCTATTCAATTGAGATAAATGCTATGACATTGACTGGGGCATTGTTTGAATAATTTTGACATGCATCCATCGGTCCTCCCTAGAAGTAAACCCAGATCGTGATCCAAGTGGGATCTGAGGTTTGACCTATTGAATCGTGCTTTTCTGTTGGAAGTAGTCACTTGCCTAACACAAATGAGACCAACAGGTTTGGATAGGTGAAAGCAAGAGTTCCTCATCCCTGTGAAGCAAGAGAAGACAGGAGAATGCAGTGAGTATTCAAAGTGCCCCAGCTGTACAGTCTGCTATTTTCCAAAGACTATACTCCGCTGTTGGACAGCTCCTGGGGTTCAACACCATTCCCTATGCTACTCACTTTTGCATTCTAACTACATCCCCAATAGATTCTGAATCCACCTGTGTGGTTGAAAGAACCCAATGTTGCATCAAATCGCTTTGTATCTTTTAACTGGGAACTAGATAATTTCTTGATCCCGTCCCTCTAAAAGATATTGTCAGACATTTCAGGTTCCTTTTGAAAGAGAGATGTGTTATTGCAGTGGACTAATTCTATGATACACTGTCTGTGATGGGATACCGCAGAGCTTAATCTGAACCAATCTGTTCACTGGCTACTGAGACGTCCATTTTTGTTATCTAGCTCTTTCCAGCTGTTAGTAGGACCTCCCAAGTGTTCAGCATGCTGTGCTTTGTCTTTCTTCACCAGTGTTCTGATTAGAAGATAATTTAATAATTGCTGTTCTCTTGTGCTGCTATTGTGTCCAGCTTATCCAACTGCTCCAATCAGTTCCATTGTGGTGAGCAGATACACTGTTATTTTGTGCCAGACTCCACTGGACTAATCGAATGACCCATCATATCATTGCGGCTCTTTTGTTTATCTTTTTATCTGCATTTACCAGAGTGAAATGGATAATATTTTTAGAGTTGTGTCTATCGTTCTTTCATTTTTTTTGAACAAGGTGACATAGGTTAAGTAGTGGGTCTTTAGCAGAATAAAGCACAGGCTTTAAAGAAGAAGAAGAATTCGGGACCGCCGATGTTATGATCGCTCCGGTGATGTCAAAACCAGCATGGATCCTGTCCCTGTGTAACCCACTGAGAATTATCCTTCACTTTAAGTGCTCCAGATTAAATATGCTGTCAAAGGCATTAATTACATCCTTCACAGAGAATGTTCTGGCACTTTCCCCTCCAGCATTAGGCTGGTAATATAAAAGCCACATTTAGTGTTAGCCTCTGAAGATGTTATGACAGAAGGGGGTTAAGCTAACAGAGAATGTCTGCTCCCACATTAACCGTACAAAGGTCACCTGGGGCGTAGAAAGGTCATGTAGGGGAAATTAAAGTTGACAGAACCTGAAGGGGTTGTGCAAATCTACATAGCAAAATAACAGTTGAGTACATTTAGCTAAAAGAAGATGACTCCTCTATTGTAGGGCGTATAACTGAGGGTGACGACCGTGATCCCAGGTACTTTGTGGATATCTTTCACTTGTGGTGGAATAATAAGCAACTCAATGGGAAGAAGATGAAACAGCAGGTTGTGAATTTCAGGAGGAGGAAGGCTCCTTTGGCTACCAAAACTCCATTGAAGCCCTCAGATGGTCTTTCTTAGGGGCAGCAAGACGATGGGTTGTGATGATAATTTACATTCAAGCAGACGTGCTTATCCAGAGCGACTTACAGGAGCATTTAGGGCCAGACAGATTTTTCACCTAGTCAGCTCAGAGATTCGAAACATCAACCTTTCGGTTACTGGCCCAAGGCTCCTAACCGCTAGACTACCTGTCGCCCTCAGCTGGCCTTTCTTACTGGCAGCAAGGTGATGGGTTGTGATGATGGTGATAATGATGATGATGATGGTGATGATGATGATGATGGTGAAGATGATGACGGTAATGACAGTGATGACGGCGATGACAATGATGACGAGGATAATTATGATGGTGATGATGATGATGACGGTGATGATGGTGATGATACTGATGATGATGGTGAAGATGATGATGATGATATCCATACATGAATCTTTCTACACCACTATGATATTCATCTTCTGATTAATTTCCATATTCTTCATACTAAAAGTTAAAGTATAGTACCTTTAAAATTCCACTTTCATGTCACTCAAAGGCTGTTATCGAAATTACATAATGTATATCGTCAAATGAATGGGCAACTTCACCACTAGACCCTATTTGTTGTGTTTTTCCAGTCTCCCTACATCATTCTGAGTGATGAGAGGATGTTACAGACATAATTATGCACTATAGCTGTATTTTAGAATGTTCGTGTCGGGAGAGTTCAACCAATGACGTCATTGGTTAATTGAGCCTGTAGTCAAAAATTCTACTTTGTCAGAAGAAGCTGTAACTGGACTTTATGAATTACTATAACAAATAAAGTTGATCAAATGGATTACACTGTAATGTTTTTATTGTAAGAATTTTGCAGAATTATACAAAACATATCCTTGACTATCTATACAAATAAATAAATAAACAAGCAGGCGGTTTAGTTGAACGCGCTAATCAGACCCTAAAATCTAAGATGGTGAAGCTTATGGCAGAGACAGGGCTTTCCTGGGTCACTGTGATGCCCCTGGCTCTGATGTACATGCGAGGGCGGCCCCACAGAACCACTGGATTGGCTCCTCATGAGGTTCTGACAGGTAGACCAATGAGAATGATCAATTCTCCCTTCCCAAAGAACAAGCTGACACTGATGGGCTGTGACAATGACATGGTAAGTTATTGTACTGCTCTAAACAATGTTCTGAAGGCTATTTTCCCCAGGGTGAAAGCAGCTCTACCCCAGCCTCTGGTGGGTATCCTGCACAAACTGCAACCAGGTGACTGGGTGGTGGTGAAAGACCTGAGACGAAAGCATTGGAACCAGCAGAGGTGGACTGGACCATACCAGGTGATGCTGATTACCCCCACTGCTGTTCGTGTAGCTGAAAGGTCTACTTGGATCCACGCCAGCCACTGCAGGAAGGTGCCATACTGCCCACCAGACCCTGAGGATGGAGGACCAGAGACGCCGGAAGTCACCGACTAGATGGCCATGGAAGGATCAGGCCGAGACTCTACGCATCATGTTTCTTGCTCTTGTCTTGAGCCTTCTCATTACAGTTGCCATATGGACAGTGACTCAAGGACAACCAGTCCTGGAAGGACAACATGGTATGGACTCGACTGATGACCGTTCAGTCTCACTGCGGGACTTAAATAACAGCCACTCCAGCTCGAGCCAACGGCAGGCTCAGGACAGGAGTCCAGCAAACAATAGCCGCTCCCATATCGAAAGAAGAAGAAGGTCGACGCATCCACTGGATGAGCATCACAGTAGGAATCACGAGGGAAACACTTGGTGGTCACTGCTTAACTATACAGTAAAGACTGAACTGATGTTAGGAAATACCTCCTGTTATGTATGTAGCTTGTTTCCACATTCAGCGATCTCCCCATTCTTACAGTATTCAATAGAGGTCATCATTAATGACACTCTATGCGCACTAGAAGTGCTCTTGTCCAATGAGAACACAGAGGGTCAACTCTCACTAGGTAGAACACTGAGGGATAAATGGTTAATGGTAATTTGTCATCAACAAAAGATTTACGAGGGGGATTTGATTGTTCACATTGGTGCAGTAGAATCATCTTAGAACCTAGATCCCGTGTACCAGAACCTATTCAAGTCCAACCCCGGCGAACTCCATTCAGGACCTGTCATTGTCACAACCCAAGCAATATTTCCATACATATCAATAGAATTATTGAATTCTATCTGGGAATGTCAACATGTGTCAATTATAGTGTTTTCCCAATAGGATGTAAGTGGACGAAGGGAACATGCAGCTCTGAAAACCCCATTAGACTGAGGGTGGGGCACACCATTATTGATGTGGAAACTGACGATCGTTCTCCTCATCAATTTGGCTCGGCAACATTTACTGATCATTATTGGATCTGTGGTGATAAAGCCTATCTCTACTTACCAACAAATTGGACAGGGTGCTATTTTTTTGGTAAACTAAACATCTCCCTTGTGGTAATGCATAAAACTAATTCCTCCATTCCAAGCAGGTTAAAACGAATAAAGAGGGGCATCTTGCAATCCAATTATGTCCCCAGTGACTCGCGACGATCCTCGAAATTGGAAAAGTTCTGACGCGGTTTAATCCCTTGGTATGGGGCATCGGAGAATGCACATGAGTTGGATAGGCTAGGATATCATTTGGAATCCCTGGTAAAGTTGACCACTTCAGGGTTTTCTATTATAAGACCAGAGTTGCAAGCCACTCGACTCATGACAACACAAAATAGGGTGGCACTTGACATGTTGCTAGCACGTGAAGGAGGGGTGTGTCAAATTATAGGAGATCACTGCTGTACATTCATACCCCAGGGAGATGAAAATTGGACAATTGTAGTGGAACATTTGAAAGAGCTTAGTGGTGTTCTCGAAAGGGAACACCAGCCTGACATCGACTGGAATCCGTTAGGGCGGGTTCAGTCAGTGTTTTGGAGCGACTATTTTCCACTGGCTCATCTATGGTCTAATATTACTGATTGCTCTGTGGCTAATTATCATTTGTGTGAAGACATTGTTTAATAAAGTGGTTGATGTTGTTCTTATGCCCTTGGTTGCAAATGAAGTAGGTGTAGATGAAGAATCTGAGATTGATGGAAGACAATAAGGTGAACACAGTGAAATATTCTCACTGGCCAGTATAGATAGAGAGGGTTCACAGTATATGAATGATTTCCCTGACCTATTCCCTATTCCTGACTACATCTCTGATGGTGGGGAACCCAATTCTGTGCATGAGGACTCAGAGGGATGACTGTCCTATCTGTTGTGATGAGGCCTGTGTTTAGACACGGGTTCTCCTGTAATTTAGGGAGCATTTATATGTTCTGTTGTTTTTTGTTTTTTTTCTCAACAATGTATTATTCTGTGTGATTAAACATGTGCACGTCTGTCTTGTGGTATAAAGGTTGTAAACTCAGTTTCTGAAGGGAGAAAGCTTACATGGAAATAATGGAATTTCATTGATAAAGCTTTAGCCCATAGTTTAGGCATCCCCATTTTTCCCGTGGATGTGCCTTTCCCCGTTCACACCTTAGATAGTCGACCATTAGGGTCAGGGTTGATTAGGGAGGTCACCGCACCTTTGGGCATGGTGACGCGGGGGGGTCATACGGAGAGAATTAGTCTCTTCCTTATTGACTCTCCTGCGTTTCCCGTGGTGCTGGGCCTACCCTGGTTAGCTTGTCATAACCCCACTGTTTCTTGGCCACAGAAGGCACTCACGGGGTGGTCGTGAGAGTGCTCAGGTAGGTGTTTAGGGGTTTCCGTTGGTGCTACTATGGTGGAGAGTCCAGACCAGGTCTCCACCGTGCGCATTCCCCCTGAATATGCCGATTTGGCTCTCGCCTTCTCTAAAAATTATCACCTCATAGACGATGACGTGGGGGACCGGGAGTTGTTGGCTGTCGTCAAGGCCTTGAAGGCGTGGAGACATTGGCTTGAGGGGGTTAGACACCCTATTCTCATCTGGACTGACCACCGCAATCTGGAGTACATCTGGGCGGCGAGGAGACTGAACCCTCGCCAGGCAAGGTGGGCCATGTTTTTCATCCGTTTTGTGTTTACCCTTTCTTACAGACCAGGTTCCCAGAACGTTAAGGCAGACGCACTGTCCCGGCTGTATGACATAGAAGAGCGGTCCATGGATCCCACTCCCATACTCCCCGCCTCTTGCTTGGTGGTGCCGGTAGTGTGGGAACTGGACGCGGACATTGAGTGTGAGTGACGTGCAGAGCCCGCTCCCCCTCAGTGTCCAGCTTGGCGTCTGTACGTTCCGTCTGCTGTCCGCGACCGGCTGATCTATTGGGCCCACACGTCACCCTCCTCTGGTCATCCTGGGATCGGCCGGACGGTGCGCTGTCTTAGTGGGAAGTACTGGTGGCCCACTTTGGCTAAGGATGTGAGGGTTTATGTTTCCTCCTGCTCAGTGTGCGCCCAGTGTAAGGCTCCTAGGCACCTGCCCAGAGGTAAGCTACAACCCTTACCCGTTCCACAACAGCCGTGGTCGCACCTGTCGGTGGATTTCATAACCGATCTTCCACCTTCACAGGGTAACACCACGATCCTGGTCGTTATGGATCGTTTTTCTAAGTCCTGTCGTCTCCTCCCTTTGCCCGGTCTCCCTACGGCCCTACAGACTGCGGAAGCCCTGTTTACTCACGTCTTCCGGCACTACGGGGTGCCTGAGGATATAGTGTCTGATCGGGGTCCCCAGTTCATGTCGAGGGTCTGGAGGGCGTTCATGGAACGTCTGGGGGTCTCGGTCAGCCTTACCTCAGGTTTTCACATCGAGAGTAACGGGCAGGTGGAGAGACTTAACCAGGATGTGGGTAGGTTTCTGAGGTCTTGTTGCCGGGACCGGCCGGGAGAGTGGGCAGCATTCGTGCCCTGGGCAGAGATGGCCCAAAACTCGCTCCGCCCCTCCGTCACTCCTCAACTAACCTCTCTCCCTTCCAGTGTGTATTGGGGTATGAGCCGGTTCTGGCTCCTTAGCATTAGAATCAGACCGAGGCTCCTGCCGTGGATGACTGGTTCCGGCGCGCGGAGGAGACATGGGACGCCGCCCAGGTCCACCTTCAACTCGCCGTGCTGCGCCAGAAAGTTGGCCAGACCGTCACCGCAGTTAGGCCCCGGTGTTTGCCCCGGGGGACCGGGTCTGGTTTGACCCAAAACCTGCCCCTCCGCCTGCCCTGTCGGAAGTTGGGTCCGCGGTTTGTGGGGCCATTTAATGTCTTGAGCAGAGTGAACGAGGTATGTTATAGGTTACAGCTTCCCCCCGATTACCACATTAACCCCTCGTTCCATGTGTCTCTCCTCAGGCCGGTGGTGGCTGGCCCGCTCCAGGAGTCTGAGGTGCGGGAGGTTCCTCCGCCCCCTCTAGACATCGAGGGGGCCCCGGCATACTCTGTTCGTTCCATACTGGATTCGAGACGTCGGGCGAGGGGCCTTCAGTACCTCGTGGACTGGGAGGGGTATGGTCCGGAGGAGAGATGCTGAGTTCTGGTGGAGGACGTGTTGGATCCATCTATGCTGCGAGAGTTCCACCATCTCCATCCGGATCGCCCAGCGCCTCGCCCTCCAGGTCGTCCCCGAGGTCGGTGTCGACGCGCTGGAGCCGCGCGTCAGGGGGGGGGGGGGGGGGGGGGGGGGGGGGGGGGGTACTGTGTGGTGGTTAATTTCTTTAATATCAAATAGAGAGAGAGACAAACTTAACACACAAGTCAGAGTTATACTTAAACTAAATCTTTAATAATAAGAGCTTTGCAATAGCAATGACTTTCAACGATGCACCATTTCTAATGAACCATTGAAAGTGACAACACAATGGCTACTGAGATCTTTTATAGCAAAGATTCACCCCCCTAGTCGACATAACAAACCACAGATATTAGGAACAGTTCACAAAGGAAGACTTTATAATGAGAAAGGAGTATCCCGTAGCCAGATAGCATTCGCTATAAATTATCATTCAGTTTGGTCCCTAAGATGAGGTTCTAATCTCGTTCCTGGTACTTCATAGCACAAAAACACCAACTCATCCAATGGCATATATCAATTGTCAACTCTAGATACTCCCATCTCAAGTACAATCCACTCCTGGACAAGCTCACTGAGGGGAGTGAGCCTCTAGGTCATATACTATCTCAAGATAAGTGCAACATCAGAGGAGACATACAATGGTTCCAGACACTGCCATACTCCTCCCCCCAATGGGAAAAGGAGGGAGTGACTGGCATACAGACATTGTGGAGACAACTAGCTGGTTCCCCATTAATCACACCATCCCTTCACATGGTTTAACAGATACATTCACATATGAAGACAATGTTCCATTCTGACCTCTCCCTTTCTGATATTCTGCATATTACCAGACATGTAAAAGATAAGCCTGACCTCTCGCCTCTATGGGCCCCAAGTGACTTTTCCCTAGCTGAGAAGGGAAAAGTGCAACTGCCAACAGTATAGTCCAAAGGGAGACATTCTAATAACAAGTATCTCACATAAGCATATTATGTAAATAAAACATCTTATCTATGTTACCCAACTAATTCTGATTCATCCACCACAGGACTCTAGGGCCTTTCAGAACAGGTGTATATATACTGAGATCATGTGACAGATCGTGTGACACTTAGATTGCACACAGGTGGACTTTATTTTACTAATTATGTGACTTCTGAAGGTAATTGGTTGCACCAGATCTTATTTAGGGGCTTCATAGCAAAGGGGGTGAATACATATGCACGCACCACTTTTATTGTTTTTTTACATTATTTGAAACAAGTAATTTTTTTAATTTCCCTTCACCAATTTGGACTACTTTGTGTATGTCCATTTATATTACATGTTGTAATGCAACAAAATAGGAAAAACGCCAAGGCGGATGAATGCTTTTCCAATGCACTGTGTGCTTTGGAATGTCTAGCCAGCGTATTATGAAAGCTAGCTAGCTAGATTTTAGTTTAGATAAACAAATGTAGTTCGCTAGCTAGCTAGCTAGTTTGTTAGGTAACGTTAGCTAAATTACCTCAGCTTGACCTATTTTCTGCTATGCTGATGTTAGCTGATCGGATGCCTTCCAACTGGAAAACACCATAATTTTTCAATGTTAGACAACATGGCAACCCCATCAGTTGAAAATTAAGTTCCTTTTCGAAAATCCTCTGGCTGAAAATGCTGTCTGCAAACACAAACATTTGGATATTTCTCACATCAATTGGATAAACCTCTACGGGGTGGTGCTAAGTCCTGAAATGCCTATGAATTCTGGATTTTGTGGTTTACTTACAACTCGGAAATGTAGCTGGCCTGTTTCTACCGGTGAGATGCAGAAACACTTGTCTGTGCGTGTAGTGGGGAAATTCTACATTTTTATGACACATATGATTTGTTAATAGCATATTAATGGGCATATATAGTGAAATACAGCAGTTGTGAAATTTTCCTTTAATATCCACCTCCTGCTGCTAGGAAAGACCACCTGAATTCTGGTTTTAATTGTTGAAGTTTTTTGGAAGTTTAGTTTAATTCAAGTTCTTTTAAAGAGGTTAGCTCCTGAGGCTCAACACCATTCTCTATGCTACTCACTTTTGCATTCTAACTACATGCCCAATAATGCATATTCAGTGAAATGGAGCAGCAGTGAAATTTTTCTTTAATATCCACCTCCTGCTACGTAGGAAAGACCACCAGTATTTTGGTATTAATTGTTGAAGTTTTTTCTAAGTTTAGTTTAATTCAAGTTCTTTTAAAATAGGTTAGCTCCAAATCTAGGGCATAAATGCACCTGTGGTTTATTAGAGGTATTGACAAGGGAACATAATCTTCTGGGATAGCAGATGTACAGAACTCACATCATCCCTAAGCCATTCTGAAAATATCTCTCCCTCTGAAAGTGGTCAATTTTTGGTTCACTGTTTCACTTTAGTAATTTGTGATCAACATTGATAGATAGGAAGAAAGGAAATTGTTCAAGAAGTTATTTCATACTCAATTTATCTCTGATCAGAAAATAACCTTCCTTCACTCTTTCCTCTCTGCATTGCTTTTGTTGTTTGTTGATAAAAAATGATCTGACTGCATCAGGTCTTTCCAAACGCCATGAAGTGATGAGGTCATAAACATCATGACAGTATTATTAATAATAACATCAAAACAATAAGAAAACGGTATAGTTTGGAAAACAAACGGTCAAAATAAACTCTGGTGAAAGATTGAATGACTTGCTAGAATTTAGATGGAAAGATAGAAAAGTTATTTTAATCCCTAAATCCAGAACAAATTCGAGAAAGCGTACAGCATTATATAGAGCCCTTATTGCATGGAACTTCCTTCCATCTCATATTGCTCAAATAAACAGCAAACCTGGTTTCAAAAAACAGATAAAGGAACACCTCGCGGCACAACACCTCTCCCCTATTTGACCGTAGACAGTTTTTGTGTATGCATTGATATGTAAGAGAGAGAGAGAGTGTCTTGGTTCCACCTGTCACCAGAGGGTGCCAGAGACCGTCCTAGAGACATTAGCGACACTCAGGTTGTCATGGTTCCACCTGTCACCAGAAGGGGGCCAGAGACCGTCCTAGAGACATTAACAACACTCAGGTTGTCATGGTTCCACCTGTCACCAGAGGGCGCCAGAGACTGTCCTAGAGACATTAACGACAATCAGGTTGTCATGATTCCACCTGTCACCAGAGGGCGCCAGAGACTGTCCTAGAGACATTAACGACAATCAGGTTGTCATGGTTCCACCTGTCACCAGAGGGCGCCAGAGACTGTCCTAGAGACATTAACGACAATCAGGTTGTCATGGTTCCACCTGTCACCAGAGGGCGCCAGAGACTGTCCTAGAGACATTAACGACAATCAGGTTGTCATGGTTCCACCTGTCACCAGAGGGCGCCGGAGACTGTCCTAGAGACATTAACGACAATCAGGTTGTCATGATTCCACCTGTCACCAGAGGGCGCCAGAGACCGTCCTAGAGACATTAACGACACTCAGGTTGTCATGGTTCCACCTGTCACCAGAGGGCGCCAGAGACCGTCCTAGAGACATTAACGACACTCAGGTTGTCATGGTTCCACCTGTCACCAGAGGGCGCCAGAGACTGTCCTAGAGACATTAACGACAATCAGGTTGTCATGGTTCCACCTGTCACCAGAGGGCGCCAGAGACTGTCCTAGAGACATTAACGACAATCAGGTTGTCATGATTCCACCTGTCACCAGAGGGCGCCAGAGACTGTCCTAGAGACATTAACGACAATCAGGTTGTCATGGTTCCACCTGTCACCAGAGGGCGCCGGAGACTGTCCTAGAGACATTAGCGACACTCAGGTTGTCATGGTTCCACCTGTCACCAGAAGGGGGCCAGAGACCGTCCTAGAGACATTAACAACACTCAGGTTGTCATGGTTCCACCTGTCACCAGAGGGCGCCAGAGACTGTCCTAGAGACATTAACGACAATCAGGTTGTCATGATTCCACCTGTCACCAGAGGGCGCCAGAGACTGTCCTAGAGACATTAACGACAATCAGGTTGTCATGGTTCCACCTGTCACCAGAGGGCGCCGGAGACTGTCCTAGAGACATTAGCGACACTCAGGTTGTCATGGTTCCACCTGTCACCAGAAGGGGGCCAGAGACCGTCCTAGAGACATTAACAACACTCAGGTTGTCATGGTTCCACCTGTCACCAGAGGGCGCCAGAGACTGTCCTAGAGACATTAACGACAATCAGGTTGTCATGATTCCACCTGTCACCAGAGGGCGCCAGAGACTGTCCTAGAGACATTAACGACAATCAGGTTGTCATGGTTCCACCTGTCACCAGAGGGCGCCAGAGACTGTCCTAGAGACATTAGCGACACTCAGGTTGTCATGGTTCCACCTGTCACCAGAAGGGGGCCAGAGACCGTCCTAGAGACATTAACAACACTCAGGTTGTCATGGTTCCACCTGTCACCAGAGGGCGCCAGAGACTGTCCTAGAGACATTAACGACAATCAGGTTGTCATGATTCCACCTGTCACCAGAGGGCGCCAGAGACTGTCCTAGAGACATTAACGACAATCAGGTTGTCATGGTTCCACCTGTCACCAGAGGGCGCCAGAGACTGTCCTAGAGACATTAACGACAATCAGGTTGTCATGGTTCCACCTGTCACCAGAGGGCGCCGGAGACTGTCCTAGAGACATTAACGACAATCAGGTTGTCATGATTCCACCTGTCACCAGAGGGCGCCAGAGACCGTCCTAGAGACATTAACGACACTCAGGTTGTCATGGTTCCACCTGTCACCAGAGGGCGCCAGAGACCGTCCTAGAGACATTAACGACACTCAGGTTGTCATGGTTCCACCTGTCACCAGAGGGCGCCAGAGACTGTCCTAGAGACATTAACGACAATCAGGTTGTCATGGTTCCACCTGTCACCAGAGGGCGCCAGAGACTGTCCTAGAGACATTAACGACAATCAGGTTGTCATGATTCCACCTGTCACCAGAGGGCGCCAGAGACTGTCCTAGAGACATTAACGACAATCAGGTTGTCATGGTTCCACCTGTCACCAGAGGGCGCCGGAGACTGTCCTAGAGACATTAGCGACACTCAGGTTGTCATGGTTCCACCTGTCACCAGAAGGGGGCCAGAGACCGTCCTAGAGACATTAACAACACTCAGGTTGTCATGGTTCCACCTGTCACCAGAGGGCGCCAGAGACTGTCCTAGAGACATTAACGACAATCAGGTTGTCATGATTCCACCTGTCACCAGAGGGCGCCAGAGACTGTCCTAGAGACATTAACGACAATCAGGTTGTCATGGTTCCACCTGTCACCAGAGGGCGCCGGAGACTGTCCTAGAGACATTAGCGACACTCAGGTTGTCATGGTTCCACCTGTCACCAGAAGGGGGCCAGAGACCGTCCTAGAGACATTAACAACACTCAGGTTGTCATGGTTCCACCTGTCACCAGAGGGCGCCAGAGACTGTCCTAGAGACATTAACGACAATCAGGTTGTCATGATTCCACCTGTCACCAGAGGGCGCCAGAGACTGTCCTAGAGACATTAACGACAATCAGGTTGTCATGGTTCCACCTGTCACCAGAGGGCGCCAGAGACTGTCCTAGAGACATTAACGACAATCAGGTTGTCATGGTTCCACCTGTCACCAGAGGGCGCCAGAGATTGTCCTAGAGACATTAACGACAATCAGGTTGTCATGGTTCCACCTGTCACCAGAGGGCGCCAGAGACTGTCCTAGAGACATTAACGACAATCAGGTTGTCATGGTTCCACCTGTCACCAGAGGGCGCCGGAGACTGTCCTAGAGACATTAATGACAATCAGGTTGACATGGTTGCAGCGGTCACCAGAAGGGGGCCAGAGACCGTCCTAGAGACATTAACAACACTCAGGTTGTCATGGTTCCACCTGTCACCAGAGGGCGCCAGAGACTGTCCTAGAGACATTAACGACAATCAGGTTGTCATGATTCCACCTGTCACCAGAGGGCGCCGGAGACTGTCCTAGAGACATTAACAACACTCAGGTTGTCATGGTTCCACCTGTCACCAGAGGGCGTCAGAGACTGTCCTAGAGACATTAACGACAATCAGGTTGTCATGATTCCACCTGTCACCAGAGGGCGCCAGAGACCGTCCTAGAGACATTAACGACACTCAGGTTGTCATGGTTCCACCTGTCACCAGAGGGCGCCAGAGACCGTCCTAGAGACATTAACGACACTCAGGTTGTCATGGTTCCACCTGTCACCAGAAGGGGGCCAGGGACCGTCCTAGAGATATTAATGACACTCAGGTGTGTCCTATTTACTCATCATGATGTCACTGTTAAAAGAGGTGTGTTTTCTGTTGTCCTTCTGCTGAAGCTTGAATTATCTGCGGTGTGCATTTGTCTCCTGAGTGAGTTTTCGAGACTTAGTGTTTCTTGTTTTCCCAGTTTTACTGTGATCCTTCTGTTACCGTTCTCAGCAAAGTATTATGTTCATCCTTAACCACTGATTCCTCATCTGGTCTCTTCTCTGCACCTGGGTCCAACCTCACCATGTCACAGATAGAGAGAACGAGTGAGAGAGGGAACATATGTGAAAGCTGTGGAACAAAATGTCTCTTATAAGTGTGTGTGATTTGAAAGGACAAAAATGTTGAAAAGGGTATTCAGCAACAGACATTGTTAAATTAGATATTTATTTTCAAATGTTAGGTGAAAACCCTTAGGCTAAATTACTTTTTTAATGCATATTTCTCTCAACACATCAAGGACATGGGCCTTGAAGAAATATGACTACTCCCAACCAACCAATCAACTAATCAACCAACCAACCAATCAACCAACCAACCACTTCAGCGGACAGGCCTTTCTAATCGACCTGGCCGGGGTATCCTGGAATGACATTGACGTCATCCCGTCAATAGAGGATGCCTGGTTATTCTTTAAAAGTGCCTTCCTCACCATCTTAAATAAGCATTCTCCATTCAAAGAATGTAGAAGTAGGAATAGATATAGCTCTTGGTTCACTCCAGACCTGTCTGCCCTTGACCAACACAAAAACATCCTGTGGCGTTCTGCATTAGCATCGAATAGCCCCCGTGATATGCAACTTTTCAGGGAAGTTAGGAACCAATATACACAGGCAGTTAGGAAAGCAAAGGCTAACTTTTTCAAACAGAAATTTGCATCCTGTAGTACAAACTCAAAAAAGTTATGGGACACTGTAAAGTCCATGGAGAATAAGAGCACCTCCTCCCAGCTGCCCACTGCAATGAGGCTAGGAAACACTGTCAATACCGATAAATCCACAATAATTGAGAATTTCAAAAAGTATTTTCCTACGGCTGGCCATGCTTTCCACCTGGCAACCCCTGCCCCGGTCAACAGCCCTGGCATCCCCACAGCAACTCGCCCAAACCTCCCCCACTTCCTCTTCACCCAAATCCAGATAGCTGATGTTCTGAAAGAGCTGCAAAATCTGGACCCCTACAAATCAACCGGGCTAGACAATCTGGACCCTCTCTTTCTAAAATTACCTGTCGAAATTATTCCAACCCCTGTTACTAGCCTGTTCAACCTCTCTTTCGTATCGTCTGAGATTCCCATAGATTGGAAAGCTGCCGCGGTCATCCCCCTCTTCAAAGGGGGAGACACTCTAGACCCAAACTGCTACAGAACTATATATATTCTACCCTGCCTTACTAAGGTCTTTGAAAGCCAAGTCAACAAACAGATTACCGACCATTTCAAATCTCACCGTACCTTCTCCGCTATGCAATCTGGTTTCAGAGCTGGTCATGGGTGCACCTCAGCCACGCTCAAGGTCCTAAACGATATTATAACTGCCATCGATAAGAGACATTACTGTGCAGCCGTATTCATCGACCTGGCTAAGGCTTTCGACTCTGTCAATCACAACATTCTTATTGACAGACTCAACAGCCTTGTTTCTCAAATGATTGCCTCGCTTGGTTCACCAACTACTTCTCAGATAGAGTTCAGTATGTCAAATCGGAGGGCTTGTTGTCCGAACCTCTGGCAGTCTTTATGGGGGTGCCACAGGGTTCAATTATCGGGCAGACTCTCTTCTCTGTATACATCAATGATGTCGCTCTCGCGGCTGGTAATTTTTTGATCCACCTCTACGCAGACGACACCATTCTGTATACATCTGGCCCTTCTTTGGACACTATGTTAACTAACCTCCAGATGAGCTTCAATGCCATACAACACGCCTTCCGTGGCCTCCAACTGCTCTTAAATGCAAGTAAAACTAAATGCATGCTCTTCAACCGATCGCTGCCTGCACCTGCCCGCCCGTCCAGCATCACTACTCTGGATGGTTCTGACTTAGAATATGTGGACAACTACAAATACCTAGGTGTGGTTAAACTGTAAACTCTCCTTCCAGACTCACATTAAATATCTCCAATTCAAAATTAAATCTAGGATCGGCTTCCTATTTCGCAACAAAGCATCCTTCACTCATGCTGCCAAACATACCCTCGTAAAATTGACCATCCTACCCATCCTTGACTTTGGCGATGTCATTTACAAAATAGCCTCCAACACTCTACTCAACAAATTGGATGCAGTCTATCACAGTGCCATCCGTTTTGTCACCAAAACCCCATATACTACCCACCACAGTGACATGTATGCTCTCGTTGGCTGGCCCTCGCTTCATACTCGTCGCCAAACCCACTGGCTCCAGGTCATCTACAAGTCTCTGCTAAGTAAAGCCCCGCCTTATCTCAGCTCATTGGTCACCATAGCAGCACCCACCTGCAGCACGCACTCCAGCAGGTATATCTCACTGGTCACCCTCAAAGCCAATTCTTCCTTTGGCTGCCTCTCCTTCCAGTTCTCTGCTGCCAATGACTGGAACGAACTGCAAAAATCTCTGAAGCTGGAGACTCATACCTCCCTCACTAGCTTTAAGCACCAGCTGTCAGAGCAGCTCACAGATCACTGCACCTGTACATAGCTCATCTGTAAATAGCCCATCTAATCTACCTCATCCCCATACTGTATTCATTTATTTATCTTGCTCCTTTGCACCCCAGTATTTCAACTTGCACATTCATCTTCTGCACATCCTACCATTCCAGTGTTTAATTGCTATATTTTAATACATTTGCCACTATAGCCTATTTATTGCCTTACCTCTGTTATCTTTTACTGCCTCAGAAACCCGGATCCGGGATCACCCCCCACCCCCCCCACACTGATTAGCATAGCTAGCATAGCTTCACAAGTAAATAGTAGCATCTAAATATCATTAAATCACAAGTCCAAGACACCAGATGAAAGATACAGATCTTGTGAATAAACCCATCATTTCTGTTTTTTAAAATGTTTTACAGGGAAGACACAATATGTAAATCTATTAGCTAACCACGTTAGCAAAATACACCATTTTTCTTTGTCCACCATTTTTTCTCAACACCACTAGCTATCACCAATTCGGCCAAATAAAGATATTGATAGCCACTAACCAAGAAAAAACCTCATCAGATGACAGTCTGATAACATATTTATGGTATAGGATAGGTTTTGTTAGAAAAATGTGCATATTTCAGGTAGAAATCACAGTTTACAATTGCACCCACCATCACAACTAGACTAGAATTACTACAGAGAGCAACGTGTATGACCAATTTACTCATCATAAAACATTTCATAAAAATAGACAAAGCATAGCAATGGAAAGACACAGATCTTGTGATTTCAGACAATATTTCAGATTTTCTAAGCGTTTTACAGCGAAAACACAATAAATCGATAAGTTAGCATACCACATGTGCAAACGTTACCAGAGCATCGATTCAAGCCAAAGAGAGCGATAACGTAATCATCGCCAAAATATATTAATTTTTTCACTAACCTTCTCAGAATTCTTCCGTTGACACTCCTGTAACATCATATTACAACATACATATATTGTTTGTTCGAAAATGTGCATATTTAGCCATAAAAAACCGTGGTTATACAATGAAAATAGTAGCAAATCACGCCTCAAAATGTCGGACGTCATCTTTCAGAGTGATCTAGTTTAATCGAAAGCTAATCATATACTTGACTAAAAAATACAGGGTTGACAGGAATCGAAAGACAAATTAGTTCTTAATGCAATCGCTGATTTACATTTCTAAAATTATCCTTACTGTGCAATACAGGGTTCGCCAAGCGAAGGCATACAAAACAAAATGGCGCAATATGCGTTTAAAATATTTCGACAGAACAACGATTTATCATATTAAATATTTCTTACTTTGAGGTGATTTTCCATCAGATTCTTGGGCAATGTATCCTTTCTTGGGTCTAATCTTCTTGTGGTCGAAAGATGTCCTCTGTCCGTCGAAATGCCCGCTAACGTTCGACCGGGACCCCGAAACGTGCCCAAAGCTTCATAGAGCATCACATAGAAATGCATCAAAATCGCACTAAACGGATATAAATTGCTATAAAACGGTTTAAATTAACTACGTTATGATGTTTCTAACTCCTATATCGAATTAAATTACAGACGGATACATTTCACGTTGATAACCGAGCCTTTGAAAATGGCATCCGGAGGTCCCTTCCTGCGTAATGGCCAGCGTCGAAAAGGGGGCTACTCTCACTCCTTGGTCTTTTATAACCTCTGAGAGCTACACAGAAAGCCCATTCCACTTCTCATTGGTTACTGACATCCAGGGGAAGGCGGGTGCAGTTCATGTCGTTCCATAGGATAAACACAGACCTTAAAAACTGATCTGAAACCAGAGCTTCGCTCTCAGACCTTCGCACTATCTGTCATGGATTTCGCTGTAGAAAGAGTTCTGGGTCACCCACAGACATAATTCCAACGTTTTATGAAACTAGAGAGTGTTTTCTATCCAATAGAATTAATAATATGCATATTGTACGAGCAAGAATTGAGCACGAGGCAGTTTAATTTGGCGACACCCAGAAAAAATAAATGCTAACTGCTCCCCCTATTGAGAAAAGGTTAACCTTTAACGAGTCACCAACCCGGATCCGGGATCACCCCCCACTCCCCCCCCACTGAGTAGCATAGCTAGCATAGCGTCACAAGTAAATTGTAGCATCTAAATATCATTAAATCACAAGTCCAAGACACCAGATGAAAGATACAGATCTTGTGAATAAAGCCACCATTTCAGATTTTTAAAATGTTTTACAGGGAAGACACAATATGTAAATCTATTAGCTAACCACGTTAGCATAAGACACAATTTTTTTACTCCAACAGTTTTTTCCTGCGTCAGTAGCTATCACTAATTCGACTAAATAAAAATATATATAGCCACTAACCAAGAAACAACTTCATAAGATGACAGTCTGATAACATATTTATGGTATAGCATAGTTTTTTTTTGAAAAATGTGCATTTTTCAGGTATAAATCACAGTTCTACATTGCAGCTGCAATCTGAAATAGTGCTGACGCAGCCAGAACAATTACAGAGACCAACGTCATATAACTAATTACTTATCTTAAAACATTTCAGAAAAATACACAGCGTACAGATATTGAAAGCCCAACATCTGGTGAATCCAAACAATATTTCAGATTTATTAAATGTTTTATAGCGAAAACAAAATGTAGCGCTAAATTAGCATAGCCACGCCAGCCAGAACCAGCTGGGCGCCCCCGACCAGTTCACATGCACGACAGATATATGAAATAACATCGTAAATTGGGTCTTACTATTGCTGATCTTTCATCAGAATGTTGATCAATGTGTCCTTAGTCCTAATGAGTCGTTCAATCCATTCATAATGGCAACTTTCCCTCTTCATTTAGCATATGTACTGGTCGACTGGCCAAAGTAAAAAAAGTCACAGAACGGAACACGGCAAAACTCCCGAAAAAATTCAAATAATCTGATTAAACTATATTGAAAAAACATACATTAAGATGATATGGTCACATGTATCAAACAAACTTCGAGACGGAGATAGTTTTCATCCGTAACGGCAGCAAAACAGTAGACAATCGCACCTCCAAATAGCGCGAATCAGAGAACCGGAAGTTGTCGGTCACGCCAAAGAAATAGGTCTTATTTCACGTCAGTACAAGGTAAACAAAAAATTTCTCCTCTGACGTCCTCTTGACACCCAGAGGAAGACGAATGAAGTGTGTTTCGGGTCATAGGTGGCGTGACCATATATAGGCAGAGCGTTGAAGCGAGCATACACATCTTGCATTCTTCTTCTTGGTCAGGGAAAGTGCTGTCAAATGACTTCTGTTTAACTCAGAGACAAAATTGAAACGGTTTTAGAAACTATTGATTGTTTTCTATCCAATGGTATTAATTATATGCATATAGTAAGAGCAATAATTGAATAAGAGGCAGTTTAATCTGTAGAGGAAATTATGCTAATGCGAAAACAGCACCCCCTATAGTGGCAATCATGTTCTTTGGCCTGGGCTTGCCTGGAACAGGGAGTCCAGTCCAGGACCTATTAATTTCAAGCCAGAAATCCATTAGCTGGGAAATGACACATTTCATTCCCCTAACTGGACTCCACTCATAATGACCTTGAATCAATGTTAAACCAGGGAGCTGTGTGAATTTTAGAGCATGCAACAAAGGGTAATCAGGGTCAACTGTAATTTAGTCCCATTAATGTAAATGTCAGTTTGTGCTCAGAGCCATTGATTGGTTCACTGCTCCCCACTCTGATTTTTGAAAAGTTGTTCACTTTGTTCCACCATTGGGATCTAATCAAACCTATGTGTGGTTCAATTCGATCATTTAAAACCAACTGCAGATTTTCATTGTAAAGTAATGTGATTATTTGGTCAGAGACACAAGACGCCAAGACAAAACATTGAAGTTAAACTTCCATTGAAAATGTTCACAATGATTCACTCTGTTAGAATTAAGATGCCAAGCTCTTTCGCCATATGTTTTAATGTTCTAAAATAGGATTAAAGGGCACATTTATAATCAATGAATAAACATAACCACTTCACGTACACCACGTGGCAACACATGCAGGTTGACATTGGGTATAGTAAGCAATATCAACTTAGTGTAATAAACGTAATGTTTATTGAGAGCTGGTGAATGCGTTTGCATTGTTTATGAATATGTTGAGTCCTTGGGACTATAAGGGGCTGTCACGCCCTGACCTTAGAGATCCGTTTTATGTCTCTATTTTGGTTTGGTCAGGGCGTGAGTTGGGGTGGGCATTCTATGTTTTGTGTTCTATGTTTTCTATTTCTGTGTGTTTGGCCGGGTGTGGTTCTCAATCAGAGGCAGCTGTCTATCGTTGTCTCTGATTGAGAACCATACTTAGGTAGCCTTTTCCCACCTGTGTTTTGTGGGTAGTTGTTTTCTGTTTTGTGTCTGCACCAGACAGAACTGTTTCGGTTTTGTTCGTTCTCTTTGTTGTTTTTGCTGTTTAGTGTTCTGATTTATTAAAACATCATGAACACGTACCACGCTGCGCTTTGGTCCACTCCTTTACACGATCGTTACAGGGGCCCCGATAGTTATTGCCAAATGTTGAAACATGAAGCTTAGCAATGTAAGAGGAAGCACACATGTCAGCCCTCTTACAAACTCTGACAATACCCCTTGAGCAGAAAACACACTACAATTCCTATGTGTGAAAAACAATTAACTAGAATATCTTGAATCCAATTAAATTCAGGGCGCTTTTCCCATCTACAAATGTGGGATCTTAATTTGACCAGTATTGTCGCAGCAACAGGATTTCAACGATTAGTCCATAATATTGCTTGATCGGAGGTTAGGCTATTAGCTGGCCAAAAGTAAGTTACATGAAAAGTGCAATTCTGTTAATATAACTGTATGTTAATGTGGTTTTCAGTGAATTTATGTAAATCATGAAGCATCATGAATTTTCAACAAAATAAGAGTGCTGAAATTAAGATCCTACATCTGTACAGCACATGAGATATGTATTTTCAAATCAGCTCAGCTTGTCTTCTTGCCAGTTGCTATTACTATTTTCCCAGCTGACTGATAAGGCAGTTTCCTGGCCATGACACTACTCAGAGGGAGCAGCACCTGCTAATCCTATGACTTCCTATGGGAGTGGGAGTACATGTATTAATGAAGCAGGGAGAGGATGAGCGATGTCTTGACCCGAAATTCAATTAAAGGACGGGACGGACGGGAGGCAAACTTCAGCCAAGGCATCATTTTATAATTCTCTGTACTAATCTACAGCAGCGCTGGAATGTGCTGTGCCAGTACTCAGTATGACAAGGCTTCATTACGCACAACACCTGAGAGAAATGACAGGATCTGAAATTAGATTCTGGGCTCTCGGCGGGTATACAACTGTCACGCCCTGACCTTAGAGATCCTTATTTATTCTCTATGTTTGGTTAGGTCAGGGTGTGACTCGGGTGGGAGAATATATGTTTTCTATTTCTTTGTGTTTTTGGCTAAGTATGGTTCCCAATCAGAGGCAGCTGTCTATCGTTGTCTCTGATTGGGGATCATATATAGGTTGTCATTTTCCGTTTGGGTTTTGTGGAGAGTTATTTTCAGTTTAGCTGTTTTTGTTGCCTGACAGAAATTTGCACTTTAGTTTTTTCTACTTTGTTGCGGTGTTCAGTTTATTAAAAATCATGAACGCCTACGACGCTGCGCCTTGGTCTCCTTCTTCATCCGACAAGTGCCATTACAACAACACATTTTTTCTACTGCTTGACATGGCAGACATCATGTGAGAGATAGGCCGTCACAGTAAAAGGTTTGATAGAGGTCTACGTGGAATTTAAGACTACGTTTTAGCAATTTACCTGGTTGCATAGTAACTAGAATGAGCTCAGTATTGTATAATGAACGTTATGGGGATTTTTTTAACAAAGATGCAGGTTGAATTATACTTCAACGTTGTTTGATTAATTATTTTATACAGCAATCTTAAACTTTCCTCAACAATGACTATACATGTACAGTACTGTATCATCAACAGTTCGATGCAAAACCTTTATTTAACCAGGTAGGCTAGTTGAGAACAAGTTCTCATTTGCAACTGTGACCTGGCTAAGATAAAGCAAAGTAGTTCGACACACAACAACACAGAGTTACACATGGAATAAACAAACATACAATCAATAATACAGTAGAAAAATCTATATACAGCATGTGCAAATAAGGTAGGATAACCAATGAAAACATGGGCTTTCCTCCAACAACTAAAAAAACTCCAAGGCGTGAACGTGATGGAAACTGACAGAGAAATATACTGGATGTATTTCTGTAATATCTCGGCTTGTGATGCGTAAATGACTCACAAGGGGGACTTTTCTCTGCTCTGTTGGACATAGTACTCAGTATTCACGTCATGATGACCTTTAGTGACCTTTCTGTCTGGGCTCAACCCCAGCGCCATTGTTAAATGTTAACTTGAAAGGCAGTCTGGACCAGATCAGAATTATGACCACTTGTTCATTTCTGCTTTACATTTCTTTACAAATGTTGGGTGAGTACAGAGCTCAGGTGGTCCTTCGTGCTTCAGCAAACAAAGGAAAGGAGGGGTGCTCAACATCAACAACAAAAATCAAGAGCATGGCTTACCAAGGAAAACTTCCAAAAAGGAGTTGGAGCACTTGACAAAATCAGGGCAGAGATGTATTTATTTTTGCTCGTACAGGATGCGAACAGGTGACTGACGCTTCGAGCTGTATAGAGCTGTATAGAGGGCACAGAGCAGTGTGGAGCAGAACAGAACTGTATAGAGCTGTAAAGAGAGCATAGAGCAGTATGGAGCAGAACAGAACTGTATAGAGCTGTTAAGAGAGCACAGAGCAGTGTGGAGCAGAACAGAACTGTATAGAGCTGTAAAGAGAGCATAGAGCAGTATGGAGCAGAACAGAGCTGTATAGAGCTGTAAAGAGAGCATAGAGCAGTATGGAGCAGAACAGAGGTGTATATAGCTGTTAAGAAAGCACAGAGCAGTGTGGAGCAGAACAGAACTGTATAGAGCTGTAAAGAGAGCACAGAGCAGTATGGAGCAGAACAGAGCTGTATAGAGCTGTAAAGAGAGCATAGAGCAGTATGGAGCAGAACAGAGCTGTATAGAGCTGTTAAGAGAGCATAGAGCAGTGTGGAGCAGAACAGAGCTGTATAGAGCTGTTAAGAGAGCATAGAGCAGTGTGGAGCAGAACAGAACTGTATAGAGCTGTTAAGAGAGCATAGAGCAGTGTGGAGCAGAACAGAACTGTATAGAGCTGTAAAGAGAGCACAGAGCAGTGTGGAGCAGAACAGAGCTGTATAGAGCTGTAAAGAGAGCATAGAGCAGTGTGGAGCAGAACAGAACTGTATAGAGCTGTAAAGAGAGCACAGAGCAGTGTGGAGCAGAACAGAACTGTATAGAGCTGTAAAGAGAGCACAGAGCAGTGTGGAGCAGAACAGAACTGTATAGAGCTGTAAAGAGAGCACAGAGCAGTGTGTAGCAGAACAGAACTGTATAGAGTTGTTAAGAGAGCACAGAGCAGTGTGGAGCAGAACAGAACTGTATAGAGCTATAAAGAGAGCACAGAGCAGTATAAAGCTGTAAAGAGCTGCACAGCGCTGTATAGAGCTGTAAAGAGAACATAGAGCAGTATGGAGCAGAACAGAACTATATAGAGCTGTAAAGAGCTGCACAGAGCTGTATAGAGCTGTAAAGAGAGCATAGACCAGTATGGAGCAGAACAGAGCCATATAGAGCTGTAAAGAGCTGCATAGAGCTGTCTAGAGCTGCATAGAAAAGTACAGAGCTGTATAGAGAAGTATAGAGCAGTACAGAGCTGTATGGAGCAGTATGGAGCAGAACCGAGCCATATAGAGCTGTAAAGAGCTGTATAGAGCTGTATAGAGCTGCATAGAGCTGTATAGAGCTGTATAGAGCTGTAAAGAGCTGCACAGCGCTGTATAGAGCAGTATGGAGCAGAACAGAGCCATATAGAGCTGTAAAGAGCTGCAAAGAGCTGTCTAGAGCTGCATAGAAGAGTGCAGAGCTGTATAGAGGAGTATAGAGCAGTACAGAGCTGTATGGAGCAGTATGAGCTGAATAGAGCTGTTTAGAGCAGTACAAGGATGTATGGCGCAGTACAGAGCTGTATAGAGCCGCATAGAGTTGCATAGAGGAAGGAGCACAGAGGTGTATATAGCAGTATAGAGCAGTATAGAACTGTATATAGCAGTATAGAGCAGTATATAGCTGTATAGAGCAGTATAGAGCTGTATATAGCAGTATAGAGCAGTATAGAACTGTATATAGCAGTATAGAGCTGTATAGAGCAGTATAGAACTGTATAGAGCAGTATAGAGCAGTATATAGCTGTATAGAGCAGTATAGAGCTGTATATAGCAGTATAGAGCTCCATAGAGCATTACAGAGCTGTATAGAGCAGTATAGAACTGTTTATAGCAGTATATAGCTGTATAGAGCAGTATAGAGCTGTATATAGCAGTATAGAGCAGTATAGAACTGTATAGAGTAGTATAGAGCAGTATATAGCTGTATATAGCAGTATAGAGCAGTATAGAGCAGTACAGAGCTCCATAGAGCATTACAGAGCTGTATAGAGCAGTATAGAGCAGTACATAGCTGTATAGAGCAGTATAGAGCTGCATAGAGCAGTACATTGCAGTTTTTCCTATCAATGCATACTGCCTGTGGTATATAGTTAGTTTCTATTAATTTCCTATGGTTGACCTCTTGAAGTTTTCATCTTCAAGTCACTTTTCATTTGTTGTTGGATTTCACAGGGCTAATCCAGGCACAGTTGGATACACATCCTCCTCTGGAGGCACAGAGTTCATCAGTCCAGATTTCCATATTATACAGTATGTGCATTTCCCTTGTGTCCCAAGAGTGAGTCCTGTTTATTATAAAGCAGCGGCCTGGAGAGTTTATTGACTCAATTCATTAGTTCCAGTTCCAGACCTCTTCCTGGAAGGGGGGGGGTAATCCATCCCACCAGGCACAGAAGTCAGTTTAACGTTAAGTTTTGACTGACATGTAATTGAGTTGTCAACTAACGTGAATTCAATATCAAATCAACAACAAAAAATCTATCTTGTCAATAGGTTTAGGTGAAAAGTTGGGTGAAAAAAAGCAGAAATTCCCTTAAATTGATGACTTTTTGCCAAGCCAACGTCATCGCATAAACTTTTTTTATTGAAATGATGTGGAAACAACATTGACTCAAGCAATTTCTGGTGAT
The DNA here is from genome assembly GCF_016432855.1 of Salvelinus namaycush. Classification (NCBI taxonomy): domain Eukaryota; kingdom Metazoa; phylum Chordata; class Actinopteri; order Salmoniformes; family Salmonidae; genus Salvelinus; species Salvelinus namaycush. Next base: position 39,845,367 of record NC_052319.1, on the reverse strand, counting down.
TCTGGTTGTTGTCTCTGGTTGTTCAGTAGGAATGTGCTTTAGTTAATATGAGCAGAGGAAGGGGTGATGCATGATAAGAAATACTTAGGCTCCACATTTATCCAATTGCCATATATGTTTCCCCATCGCCTATTTGCTTCGAGGTAATTAGTGTGGTTCATTCATGCTCAAAATGACATTCTCTATCCATGGCTCCCGTTGCCCTCCAGGGCAGCATGGAGATTTCTGTTAAAGAGAGATCGGCCTAAAAATTAGGGAATTTAGATACGATTTTCATTCGCTTCTCTCACTCCTCCAGTCTGCTACCTCTCTCACTCCTCCAGTCTTCTACCTCTCCCACTCCTCCAGTCTGCTACCTCTCCCACTCCTCCAGTCTGCCCTCTCTCCCACTCCTCCAGTCTGCTACCTCTCCCACTCCTCCAGTCTGCTACCTCTCCCACTCCTCCAGTCTGCTACCTCTCCCACTCCTCCAGTCTGCTACCTCTCCCACTCCTCCAGTCTGCTACCTCTCCCACTCCTCCAGTCTGCTACCTCTCCCACTCCTCCAGTCTGCTACCTCTCTCACTCCTCCAGTCTGCTACCTCTCTCACTCCTCCAGCCTGCCACCTCTCCCACTCCTCCATTCTGCTACCTCTCTCACTCCTCCAGTCTGCTACCTCTCCCACTCCTCCATTCTGCTACCTCTCCCACTCCTCCAGTCTGCTACCTCTCCCACTCCTCCAGTCTGCTACCTCTCTCACTCCTCCAGTCTGCTACCTCTCCCACTCCTCCAGTCTGCTACCTCTCCCACTCCTCCAGTCTGCTACCTGTCCCACTCCTCCAGTCTGCTACCTCTCCCACTCCTCCAGTCTGCTACCTCTCTCACTCCTCCAGTCTGCTACCTCTCCCACTCCTCCAGTCTGCTACCTCTCCCACTCCTCCAGTCTGCTACCTCTCCCACTCCTCCAGTCTGCTACCTCTCCCACTCCTCCAGTCTGCTACCTCTCCCACTGCTTCATTTTGCTAATCCATTTCTATGAGACGTGGCAGACATCTTGAGGAAGCAACCTTTTTCAACTTTCACCTCCATGCTTCTTTTCATCTTCTCGTTCTTTCCAGCAACTGAACAACAAAAAAAAGGATTCCGTTATATACTTCATTAGTCATGTTGTTGGATTCTGAGTGTGACAGGTAGCAAATGGAGGATGGGAAAACAGAGACAGCAGACGCAGCAGACGTTTAGAGTCCCACTGGTTCAGTCTCGGGGAGAACAACAACTGACACATATTTAAAAACAAAATGGGAAATGGGTTATTTATAGTGACTGAGCTAGCTGGGCTGATTGGATATTTCCATGCAGAAGGAATTATAAATCTGGGAATTATTAGGAGTTCAAAATAACAATGTAACGCGAACCCTACATTGTGTCTGACACAATGCAAGCTTCAAAGTGTAGTGTAGCCTGCATAAATGTACAAATTGCTAATTTTTGTAACAACAACACCATAATGTTTATATATAGATAGATGATTAGGTTTTATCAGTCAAATAAATATTACATCACAGTAGGCTGCTGAGGGGAATACTGTTCATAATAATGGCCAAAGTTGTAAGGGGTGCGTAACTGGTGGCAGGGAAGTCAGACGCAGGATAGCAGAACTAGGTAATAGCCGGAGCAGTTTAATTGCAAAACCAACGGCAAAAATAAATAACCAACATGGGTACAAAACCTGACGCGCACCAGTCAGCATGTGCACAAGCACTTACAACAAACAATACCACACAAAGACATGGGGGGGGGAACAGAGGGTTAAATACACAACAATTAATGAAGAAATGAAAACAAGACAAAACAAATGGAAAATGAAAAGTGGATCGACGATGGCTAGAAGACCGGTGACGCCGACCGCCGCCCGAACAAGGAGAGGAACCGACTTTGGTGGAAGTCGTGACAAATATGGAGTGAATGGAATGTCACCAAACACATGGAAACCAAATGTTTGATGTATTTGATACCATTCCACATATACCACTCCAGCCATTTCCACGAGCCAGTCCTCCCCAAATTAAAATACCACCAACCTCCTGTGGACAACATCACTGGCAAATAAAACTTCAAGACACTTAGAAGCTTTTCTTTCCTGTGGTTGTACAACAAATCCCTTATACAATGAAATAAACACATAAAACACTATCATTGTTTGATTTACAACAACCAGGGCGCAACCCCCCCCCCAGTCCTCTCAAATGAAAACAAACAAGTGATAGTGCCATCCTCACTGCTTACCACAAATGGAGTGCTCCTTTAAACATTACAGAGATAGTACAGGACAAAACAAGACTGAAGAGCAGTGGTTGTCGTTGTTTGTATAATGTCTGGTTTACTGTTTGTGCAATGTGTCAACACATTTTGAGTGTTTCTCCTCTTTTCTGGCCTTCTGTGTGGCTTTATTGGTTTTTATCTCCCATGAGGGGGAAAAAAATCTAGATTCTCTTGGCCACAACAAGCAACAGTTGTTATTTTTGCAGAGTTTACCAAGAGATTAAACTGAGCTGTTGTTTTCAAACGGGAATTGGATGTCTTGTTTAATTTAATAAAAGGAGGAATGAAACACAAACAATATCCTCTGCTGAATGCAGTTCATATCACCCAGCTCACTAAAAACTCTCTTCAAGAACAACGTACCATTGATATCCTGAATATTGTCTTACACCGTGCAATACAGAGGGAGAATAGGAATAATACTTTATTACCTATTACATTAAACAGTACACTAGTAAATATCCCTGGTCTATGAGAAAGTCACCTTTGAGGATTGGGAGAAAAGCTAGATTGATTGATTTGATTGTTATATCATACTTGTCTGCTATAATCAATCATTCTCAATAAAGCATCATTTTCTTCCAGGCTAGTGACAGTCAGAGCTATCGATCAAAAATGGACAACTTAATGTGGTTCATATGCTTTGAAAGGCAAACCTCACAGTACACAGTTAGGACAAGACTTCAGATATTCACAAGAGTGAAATAAAATTCAATGAACCAGCTCCTTTTAAGTTTAGCAGAACAGGTGTGTCACGCCCTGAACATAGTAGGCTGTTTTTCTCTGTGTTGGCTGGGGCGTGATGGTGACTTGGGTGGGTTATCTAGGTGAATTTGTATGTCTATGGTGGCCTGATATGGTTCCCAATCAGAGGCAGCTGTTTATCGTTGTCTCTGATTGGGGATCATATTTAGGCAGCCATTCCCCTTTTGTGTTTGTGGGATCTTGTCTATGTTTAGTTGCCTGTCTGCACTATTTGTATAGCGTCACGTTTCGTTCGTTGATTTTGTTGTTTTTGTTCAGTGTTCATTCATTAAAAGAGAATGTACGCATACAACGCTGTGCCTTGGTCTCACTCATACGACGATCGTGACAAGGTGCCCTTCTATTCATCACTAGACCTACTCTGATGGACACCTAGTAGAGGACAGAAACCCTTTTCCTACAGATATTCCCAAAAGTACAACTCTTTATTCAAATTAAATGTTGCCCGTGTGTTTATCTCTAGAGAATTATAAGAGGCAAAGCTTCTTATCAGTAAAAGGTAAGAAGATCACAAACCCTAGAAATGAATTGGAGAGAACTCCAGAGTATTTGTTTGTGTGTGTGTTAAAATATGAACCAAAAAGCCTCACAGGTCAACTGTTTACCTTTGACCTTCCTGCTCCCAGTCCCTCTAGTCTCGCTGACTATTACCACAACATGTTACTAAACTTTGCACGGGATTTCAGTTGATGTAAATGCCTTTTCTTAGGCGTCCACAGAAGATATCCCTGACCCTGTAGCTAATTATCCCGCTGCAAAAGGAGTGCAGGCCAAGTCTACACAAAGTGGGCCAATTTTGTCCATACTTAAAATGTACACATTTCCTCATTGAGACATAACTGGTGTGACGAACAGCACAGAAAATCAAAAGAAACAACAACAATGAAAACAAGAACTGTTAGACCTATCATTTATAACAGGTTACAGCACCTGTTATACCCAAGAGCTTGGAGGGTGTGTGAGTTTTAAAGTAGTTAACATCTAGCAGTGTAAACACTCTTGAGTTAACGTACAGCACCTTCTTGGTTTGTCTGCAGTTACTTGAATTGGGGCGAGGCTGCTGGATAATGGTTGAAACACTACACCCGCTGTACCATCCAAATCCTCTGCAATGTCTTTCATTCAGAGTTATATGATATTGATAGCAGTCTACCGAATGTTATAAAGATAGGTTACTCTCTTGAATCTTGATCCTTAATAACCTACCTTATATTTGACCCTGGAACCATAATCAGATATTCATGCTGGAATGCTAATTGCAGCATGAAGCCTTTGTAGTCCCATTTGTGTATAAAGTAATTTTATAATAGGGAATGCCTTTAGGCTTTACTCTTCGACATTTAGCTTAGTCCCCCAATCCATATTAATCAGGTTACTTTTTTACTTTTCTTTTTAATGGCGCTGACAATTCTACCTGTCTGCTGAAAACTACGAGTTTCCACTCTACAGTAATGGTTAAATTCTCCTTGCTTTAGCTAAGGTTGAACCGAAATAACAGCAGGAATGCTCCAGCTGCCACCTTATATTTTCATGGATGGATTTGAGGGAAACTTGATCGGACAGCCCATCTGCTATCTCTGTGTGTTGGGGCTGGTGTTGTGTCTGTGTAGAGTGAGGCACCAGTTTGATGTCTTACTATAAGATGCATAGACCTTTATCAGACCATGTTTGCAATTACTTTTTTTCCCATTTTGCTAAATTGCCTCTGTATAGACTGGTTGGTTGTTTTGCCACAAGATCTAAGCATGCACAACTATGGGGCAAACGAGAAGGGGTTGGCTTAGATTGTTATCAACATGCAAACTATATTTTGTCTCCAATGAATGAATTGAAAACACAAATACATTTGCACAATGAGCACTTTTTGTCTCTCAAATACATTGTTACAGTTGTTGGTTTGCTAGCTAGTGAATTTTAGTCATATTAGCATAGACGTGACAACTCAAAACATCTCAAAACAAGACATGGTATCAAGAAGAAGATCAAATTTGCTGAAACGAGACACCTACGATTCCCCACATGCCAGTTTCTTGTCATTTTTGCTAGCTATCTGGCCATCCAGAATCACAACAACACGTGGACTTCTGCTCCATTAAAGCGTGCGCATTGTTTTCGTGACGTTGTTAGCTTACTCGTCTATAAGAATGTGATTGCCTCAAGATGGACAGTTGTCAGAATGCTTGATGGCAAATTGACTACAGTGTCATGACTAATGCTGACACAATTCAAAATGATATGATACGGAGCATCGAACAACTGAGTCCAGGTATTGGTCTAAAATAAGTCAGAAATAAGACATTACATTACTGATCAAATCAAGACGCATATCTTTCCCCTAAAATAATACTGCATTACTCTCAACCTTTATCTTGATACAGAAACCCATTTCACTACAAGAAAATAACTTTTGTTCCCACCATTATGTCACTGTTGTTGTGGCAAAGAACTGTTGGGCAACATGGAGACAAAAGACTTTGTGGCAACTTATCTCAATTCTCAAGTTAAGTTGATGACAGATGGGCTAGCTGCCTACCAAAGTGAATGAAAACAGATCACTCAAAAATCTAACGTGACATATTCTAAAAGTTTACCTTTTCCCTTAGAGCTTGGAAGAAGATCCTTGATGACTTCACTCTTGATCTGAGATGACCGTGACGGTCTCCTTCCAAGGACAGTTGGACGTTTGATACATCTGCTCAGCTCTCGGGGCTAGAGGCTAATTGAATATGGCCTGGCTGGCTGAGTGATATCAGTGAGAAGTATTGGGGAGGATACCACATAGTTCATAATGAATGATGGAATGGGATTCCTCTTCTGTTTCCAAGCAACAGCCGTTTGTGTTTTGCCTCAAGGTGAAAGGCTGCTCTTCCCAGTCGTATATATCCTGCTCTCTGTGTGTGCTGACAGTGAGCACAAATCCTAGGGAGGCCATTTCAAACACATCAGGAGGGGAACGGCCATGCAAAATAAATAATGAATTGCGCTAACCTTTATCGGAGCATAGCGGGGGTAGTGGGTTGGCATTTTATTATTGCAATAACAGCACTGTGTTAGGTTAGAGAAGGCTTTTTCGCTCAAGCTCGGAGTAATAATGGTAGTGATATTCATCTGGGATGTCTTGGTAAATTGTTCCTGGTGATCATGGGTTCAGAAAGGGTATTCACATTAAAGGGCCAATCCGCAGTCACTAAATCCATTTTTGGATGTTTAAATGTATGATATGTAGCCATCGATTCTGGAAGAATATAACTTCATGAGCTTAGTTCAGGTGTCGTAGCCCATCAGAACCCCAAAAATAGAAGCTTGTTTTACTCCAATGTTGGTAAACAAAGTAAATTTAAACAAAAACTGTACAGCCTCAAAACATGTTTATAACTATAATGTTGATATCATGGATGGTCAGTCCGTCCATAACTCTGTCTATGAATTTGAAAGCTGAAGCCCAATCCTTCAGCTTTTTACCAAATCGGTGGCAGGGACTGCACTTTTGTTATGTTTCAACTACAGATTTCCCCTTTATAGCCACCAGCTCACAAAGGTGTACTTTCTAGCGGCTTTTGGCTAATTTAAACTCATTCTATGAACTAGCTAAGGCCTAAACACCTTGCCAGAATACCTTGTCTTCAGCTTTCAGTCCCCCTTTTGACCTAAACTACAATCACCATCTAAACTATCATGAGAGGCTACGTTTAGGTCATTTATCAACACAAAGAGCATAGAGATATGCTTCATTAGATAATTAATCTTGAACCGTTTAATTACAAGGGCTGCAAATGCTTTTCATATCTGCTTCTTATTAGGGGATACCTCAAGAGGCTACAGCTAATAGCCACTTTAAGCCCCATTGGAGCCAAATGGGTCATGGCGACTTGACGTCTCCATGTTTGAATAGGCTTTAATCTGAGCCACCTCAGGGGCTACAGAGGTCAGAGGTCACAGAGGCTACAGAGGCCACAGAGGCTACAGAGGACTGTGGGTTTGAACAATGAGTTCTCCACTCTGCTCCATTCAAAATATAGCCACAGTATGTTGGTACAATCCAGTGAGAACACGCATATACAAAATACACATGATACATTTGATTATCATGTCGAATTGAAATTAGTTTTAACCGCTATCAGATTGTGGATATAAAAGTCTGCTACGATTCTGTGTGGAACCAGTTGGCCAAATGGGAAAAATAGAGTTTAAGATATCATGGGGAAACTGGGACACAGGAAATACCATCCGAGCTTTGAATATGATTCCAACTGACTGACTTTATGTTTAACACACGCAGACCACACATCTCACACAGACACACACACACACACACACACACACACACACACACACACACACACACACACACACACACACACACACACACACACACACACACACACACACACACACACACACACACACACACACACACACACACACACACACACACACACACACACACACACACACGCACACAATTGGACCACATTGGACAGAGAGGAATTCACCTCTTCACACCCACAAGCAGAAACGTAGGAACTAGGTCATTTGTTTGGTAGGGGAGAGTGGGGTAAGTTGAGCCACCCTTGCTTCGAGGAAACCATACACAAATTGAATAATTTGACCAAATATGGAGGAAAAGGTAATAATTTCATGGAGTCCATGGAGGAAGAAACCACATGGGAAAAGTGGTAAGCAACTTAGGTCCAAAGAATAGATTTTCAAATGAATGTATTACTGTATGTTAGGTTTCATGATGCTTGTATCTTGTCCAAAGTAGATCATGTAAAGATTGTTCTATACACCGATAAACTTCAATATGAGGTTCTAAACCTAGCATGAACGTGCATCCTTGTAGTTGTGTGGACTAATATAGTCAAAATGTTTGCCTTGGGATAAGTTGAGCCAAAGCTCATGGAATAAGTTGAGCCAATGGTTGAGCCTATGGCAAGTTGAGAAAATTGAAGCGTTTTCTTCCCAGGTCTAATGCAAGGCATTGTTACTGGGATATGAGGTAACAGCAGGGCCTGGCCTATGTTAAAAGTACAAAATATTTGTTAGGTGTTAAGCCTGTGTTAAAAGATGCTTAAAATTATTAACGTACTGTTCCAAGATGGCGTAGCAGTGCAGACGTGGTTTTTCGTTCTCCCCTGTACATTTTGTATTTTTCGTATTTTTTTGTATATATTTCAATATATTTTCAATCTCTTTTCCATTTTTAAATTAAATATACCTTCCGGTAACCCGCCGCACCCAATTTGATACGGATCTGCTATTTTTAGACCTTTTAGCCAGAACCTCCATCAGAAGCTAACCAGCAAATTAGCTACTAGCTATTTAGTCATTATCAGCCACTGTTAGTGGCCTTTACCTTAGGCACAGCCACCAGCCGCTTTTAGACTGGATAACACTTGCCAGCCTGCCAGTATCGGACTGTTTTCTCCACTACAACGCCGGATTCCTGCCGTAAGCCCTGGACCATTACTCCTGATCATCACAGCTAGCTAGCTGCCACCGCGTGGCCCAGCCCCGAAGCTAGCTATGAGCCAGGCCCACCTCCCGGCCCGCTCAGTGATCTCTCGGCTACACAGTTGATGCCTCCCGGACTCTTCCCCAACATGGCTAGAACTCCACTACTCCTCCGGATCCTTGCCGTAAGCTCTGGACCTTTTTATCAGATCATCGCTGCTAGCTAGCCACTACCGAGTGGCTATAGTGGAAAACGCCCCTGTCCTGAAGCTAGCACCGGTTAGCCGCGAGCCAGACGCATCTCCTGGCTAGCAAACAAAATTACTACAACCTACAATACCTCTTTCGCCAACTGGCCTGGACCCTTTGTCAACACGAAGCCCCGCCGTTCCACCACAACTGGTCTGCCGACGTAACTCCATCCACTGTGCCCCCAACCGGCCTTTTCCGGACGTCGGAGCAGGTGCTTCTACTAGCCCCGGCCTGCTAACTTTAAACGCTGTGTCTCCTGCTTACTGGGTAGTAATGACTACCCAGCGGCTTCCCTGTTTCATCTATTGCTGTTCACTGGACCCTATGATCACTTGGCTACACAGCTGATGCCTGCTGGACTGTTCATTAATCACGGTACTCCATTTTGCTATCTGTCGGCCCCAGCCTCGAACTCAGGCCCTGTGTGTAGTTAACTGACCCTCTCTGCCCATTCATCGTCATTTTACCTGTTGTTATTGTCTTAGCTGATTAGCTGTTGTCTTGCCCGTTGTTGTCTTAGCTAGCTCTCCCAATCAACACCTGTGATTGCTTTATGCCTCGCTTTATGTCTCTCTCAAATGTCAATATGCCTTGTATATTGTTCTTTAGGATAGTTATCATTGTTTTAGTTTACTGCGGAGCCCCTAGTCCCACTCAACATGCCTCAGATACCTCCTTTGTTCCACCTCCTACACATGCGGTGACCTCACCCAGCAAAACTAGTACGTCCAGAGATGCAACCTCTCTTATCGTCACAAAATGCCTGGATTTACCTCCACTGTACCTGCACCCTACCATACCCCTGTCTGTACATTATGCCCTGAATTTCTTCTACCATGCCCAGAAATCTGCTAATTTTATTCTCTGTCCCCAACGCACTAGACGACCAGTTTTGATAGCCTTTAGCCGTACCCTCATCCTACTCCTCTTCTGTTCCTCAAGTGATGTGGAGGTTAACCCAGGCCCTGCATGTCCCCAGGCACTCTCATTTGTTGACTTCTGTAACCGAAAAAGCCTTGGTTTCATGCATGTTAACATTAGAAGCCTCCTCCCTAAGTTTGTTTTACTCACTGCTTTAGCACACTCCGCCAACCCTGATGTCCTTGCCGTGTCTGAATCCTGATTTCCATCCCCAACTACAACATTTTCCATCAAGATAGAACTGCCAAAGGCAGTTGCAGAGTTCTGTCATACTTTCCAGGTCTATGCCCAAACAGTTCGAGCTTCTAATTGAAAAAAATAATCTTTCCAGAAATAAGTCTCTCACTGTTGCAGACCCCCCTCAGCTCCCAGCTGTGCCCTGGACACCATATGTGAATTGATTGCCCCTCATCTATCTTCAGAGTTTGTTCTGTTAGGTGATCTAAACTGGGATAATCTTAACACCCCGGCAGTCCTGCAATCTAAGACAGATGCCCTCAATCTCACACAAATTATCAAGGAACCCAGCAGGTACAACCCTAAATCCGTAAACATGGGCACCCTCATAGATATTATCCTGACCAACTTGCCCTCCAAATACACCTCCGCTGTTTTCAATCAGGATCTCAGCGATCACTGCCTCATTGCCTTCATCAGCTATGGGTCCGTGGTGAAACGACCACCCATCATCACTGACAAACACTCCCTAAAACACTTCTGCGAGCAGGCCATTCTAATCGACCTGGCACAGGTATCCTGGAAGGATATTGACCTCATCCCGTCAGTTGAGGATGCCTGGTTGTTCTTCAAGAGTAATTTCCTCACCATCTTAAGTAAGCATGCCCTTTTCAAAAAATGTGGAACTAAGAACAGATATAGCCCTTGGTTCACTCCAGACCGGACTGCTAGACTGCCTTGAAATAGGCCAGCTTTTAAACATTTGCATTCTTTAGCTCTAACTCCCCCAAAAATTGGCACACTGTAAGATCAAGAGCATGGAGATCAAGAGCACCTCCTCCCAGCTGCCCACTGCACTGAGACTAGGAAACACTGTCACCACCTATAAATCCACGATTATTGAGAATTTCAATAAGCATTTCTCTACGGCTGGCCATGCTTTCCTCCTGGCTACCCCAACCCCGACCAACAGCTCCGCACGCCCCGCAGCTACTTGCCCAAGCCTCCCCAGCTTCTCCTTCACCCAAATCCAGATAGCAGATGTTCTGAAAGAGCTGCAAAACCTGGACCCATACAAATCAGCTGGATTAGACAATCTGGACCCTCTCTTTCTAAAATTATCCATTGTTGCAACCCCTATTACCAGTCTATTCAACCTCTCTTTCGTATCGTCCGAGATCCCTAAAGATTGGAAAGCTGTCACGGTCATCCCACCCTCTTCAAAGGGGGTGACACTCTAGACCCAAACTGTTATAGACCATTATCCATCCTGCACTGCCTTTCTAAAGTCTTCGAAAGCCAAGCTAATCAACAGATCACTGACCATTTCGAATCCCACCGAACATTCTCCGCTGCGCAATCCGATTTCCGAGCTGGTCACGGGTGCACCTCAGCCACGCTCAAGGTACTAAGCGATATCATAACCGCCATCGATAAAAGATTGTACTGTGCAGCTGTCTTCATAGACCTGGCCAAGGCTTTCGACTCTGTCAATCATCGTATTCTTATTGGCAGACTCAACAGCCTTGGTTTCTCAAATGACTGCCTCGCCTGGTTTACCAACTACTTCTAAGACAGAGTTCAGTGTGTCAAATCGGAGGGCCTGTTGTCCAGACCTCTGGCAGTCTCTATGGGAGTACCACAGGGTTCAATTCTCTGGCCGACTCTTTTCTCTGTATATATCAACGATGTCGCTCTTCCTGCGGGTGATTCCCTGATCCACCTCTATGCAGATGACACCATTATGTATACATCTGACCCTTCTTTGGACACTGTGTTAACAAACCTCCAAACGAGCTTCAATGCTATACATCACTCCTTCCGTGGCCTCCAACTGCTCTTAAACGCTAGTAAAAATAAATGCATGCTTTTCAACCATTCGCTGCCCGCACCCACCCGCCCGACTAGCATTACTACTCAGGACGGTTCTGACTTAGAATATGTGGACAACTACAAATACCTAGGTGTCTGGCTAGACTGTAAACTCTCCTTCCAGACTCATATTAAACATCTCCAATCCAAAATTAAATCTAGAATCGGCTTTCTATTTCGCAACAAAGCCTCCTTCACTCACGTCGCCAAACATACCGTAGTAAAACTGACTATCCTACCGATCCTCGACTTCGGCGATGTCATTTACGAAATAGCCTCCAACCCTCTACTCAGAAAACTGGATGCAGTCTATCACAGTGCCATCTGTTTTGTCACCAAAGCCCCGTATACCACCTACCACTGCGACCTGTATGCTCTCGTCGGCTGGCCCTCGCTACATATTCGTCGCCAGACCCTCTGGCTCCAGGTCATCTATAAGTCTTTGTTAGGTAAAGCTCCACCTTATCTCATCTTACTGGTCACAATAACAACACCCACCCGTAGCAGGCATTCCAGCAGGTATATCTTACTGGTCATCCCCAAAGCCAACACGTCCGTTGTCTGCCTTTCCTTCCACTTCTCTGCTGCCAATGATTGGAACGAATTGCCAAAAATCGCTGAAGCAGATGACTTATATTTCCCTCACTAACTTTAAACATTAGCTATCCGAGCAGCTAAACGATCGCTGCACCTGTACATAGCCCATCTGTAAATAGCCCATCCAATCAACCTACATCATCCCCATATTGTTTATATTTACTATTCTGCTCTTTTACACACCAGTATTTCTACTTGCACATCATCATCTGCACATCTATCACTCCAGTGTTCATTTGCTAAATTCTAGTTACTTTTTACCATTGCCTATTTATTGCCTTACCTCCTCATGCCATTTGGACACACTGTATATAGACTTTCTTTTTTATATTGTGTTATTGACTGTACGCTTGTTCATTCCATGTGTAACTCTGTGTTGTTGTTTGTGTCGCACTGCTTTGCTTTTTCTTGACCAGTTCGCAGTTGTAAATGAGAACTTGTTCTCAACTAGCCTACCTGGTTAAATAAAGGTGAAATAAAAAATAAAAACAGACAAAAAGCGATTGTGATTGTGTTGAATTGTGTTTGGAAAATAAAGATATACATGGTTTTAAAAAGGTACTGGTAATATTTCATTCAGTACAGAAATGTGTAGGTGACTTACACTGTACAAGCAGCCCAATTTACCCCATACCCAGGCTAACTTGTGCCAAGAGACCACTTTTTTTGGACAAGTTCTGGACAAGTTCAAAACTTTAATGTTTACTTGATTTCGGATTATTTTCAGTGACACAACACCCTGAAAAATATGTATAGATAGCTTTGTTAAAAATAATGCCATACAGTATTTCCCTTTACAGAGTGATGCTGAATGTAAAAAAATGGCTCAATTTACCCTACTTTCCCCTACCTGAGGATTTTCTGGACCAAGATAATACATCACTTCCATCAAGCAGTACATGTGATACGTAATGCTTATACCATACAGGTAGAGTTAAATGAAATTCCTCTAAATCTGACTCACAGTTAGGCTACCTCCTAAGAAGAATGCCAAGAGTGTGTAAATATCACGACTTCCGCCGAAGTCGGTCCCTCTCCTTGTTCGGGCGGCGTTCGGCGGTCGACGTCACCGGCCTTCTAGCCATCGCCGATCCACTTTTCATTTTCCATTTGTTTTGTCTTTGTTTTACACACCTGGTTTCAATTCCCTAATTACATGTTCATTATTTAACCCTCTGTTTTCCCCATGGTTTTTGTGTGTGTTTGTTTTATGTATTTTGGTCCTTTTGTGTGGGCTTGGTATATCTTCATGTATTTGGTAATTTTGAGTAATGTTACTTTTATTACGTATCTCTGCTGTCCTGCGCCTGACTCCTCTGCACCAGCTACATCCAGACCTTGTACAGTAAAGCTGTCATCAAGGCAAGGGTGGCTACTTTGAAAAATCTCAAATATAAAATATATCTGTTTAACACTTTTTCTGGTTACTACATTGTTCCATATGTGTTATTTCATAGTTTTGATGTTTTCACTATTATTATACAATGTAGAAAATAGTAAAAAATAAAGAAAAACCCTTGAATGAGTAGGTGTGTCCAAACTTTTGACTGGCACTGTATAATATAACGTTCCCTGGTTAATTGCATTATGTGTAAAAAAGTATTGAAACCCTTGTCGTTCTGTCCTGGCCAGACAGGTGGTGGTTGGTAGGTGCTATCCCACAACAGACATGATGGAGCCTGGGTAAAGTATTTAGCTGTAGGCTTATTAATTTGCTCCTGTTTGTTATATTGTCAATATTGTAGGCTAAAGAAGTTTGGCCCCTATTTATTCTTCACTTGCAAATAAAAGCACTCACCTTAGGCAGAAAGATGCTGTACCATCCTTGTATGCCTTCTCACTGAAATATCCCCCGTGAAGGCCTAGCTTACACAGGTATCAGCTACCATACACTAATTTCATTGTTTGATCAGTTTAACATTGTGCAAGTGATCTAGACTGGTTGAGTACAGGCCTACAGTACATTGCATGTTTTCCCTACAGCTTAATCCAAAACCTACAACAATACAATTTCCCAGATAGATCACAGATTTTCAATACAAGCTAGGATTTTGCTTTTATCTGAAGTGTTCCCAAAGACCACCAGCCATGTACAAGTTCCCTGACACTTTGATGGAATTTCTGGCAAAAACTGAACAAGTAATGTGCTTCAGATTTGAATATTTCATTGCAGTGGAATGAATAGTGGCAGATTAAGGTATAGAGAGAGCTGACAAGATGTGACCGGAGGGCATAGCTTGCCACTGTTCATCACATCCCAAGTTATGCAGAGAGAAGTTCCTTTGGTTTCCAAACAATTCCAAATATGAAAGGTGACAACTGTACATTTGGAAGATCAACAATAATAATAACTTTACACTCATCAACAGGTTTTCTTTCTAATGTATAGTACCTGATTTTGGTACACATTAGAAAAGAAACGTGTTATAGACAGAAGAATAACATGCAATGACCACTCATCATTACCATAACATAAAAACTCTAAATCACATTGAGGCATTTATAGCTTACTTTCAACGCATTGTGGCAATGTAATAGTGCTTCTGTATGGTCACAGTAGCCTCCAGAATGTAATGAAGATACAGTGTGAACACCATTTAAAATGTGTATTTAACCTTTATTTAACTAGGCATGTCAGTTAAGAACAAATTCTTATTTATAATGACCACCTACCCCGGCCAAACCCAGGCGACGCTGGGCCAATTGTGTGCCGCCCTATGGGACTTCCAATCACAGCTGGATGTGATACAGCCTGGATTCAAACCAGGGACTATAGTGACAAAATCGAGCTCTCTATATATTTAATCTTTAATTATCCAGGTTAAGCTCCTGAGTAGCACAGTAGTCTAAGGCACAGCATCTCAGTGTAAGGGGCATCACTACAGTCCCTGGTTCAAATCCAAGCTGTATCTGGCTGTGATTGGGAGTCCCATAGGGCGGTGCACAATTGGTCCAGGGTAGGCTGTCAATGTCAATAAGAATTTGTTCTTAACTGACTTGCCTAGATAAATTAAAAATATGTAGTCTCATTGAGATAAAATATAATTTTCAAGAGAGAACTGGTCCAACCAATAATGATAACGAAACTAGGAATATAGTTACTTGCTATTCATTTCGAAAAATGTAATATGAACCGTTTTAAGAGTTTGTGTGCAGCTCACCATCAAGGAGAGTAAATATAGCCAGTCTATTACTAACCGGAAGTGCGTGGGTGATCAGCTACCATCATCAGTCTCTTAAACAAAA
This sequence comes from Salvelinus namaycush, assembly GCF_016432855.1. Lineage (NCBI taxonomy): Eukaryota > Metazoa > Chordata > Actinopteri > Salmoniformes > Salmonidae > Salvelinus > Salvelinus namaycush. Next base: position 39,829,781 of record NC_052319.1, on the reverse strand, counting down.
GTTGATGAAGGTTTCACAGCAACTTTACTGTAGTCTACCTCTCCGACCGCTGACATGTCTGCAATGAATAGCTGGTGGATTCCATGCATTGTTTTACTACATTCCGCTTATTTGGGATCTTGTGATTCAGACTCTGGAATAGGTAAGATAAGAATTCTTACTTGTTGATATATCTTTTTATCCCGTGTGTGTCCATGAGTTCGAGTTGGACTTTGCATTCAACGATCTACAGTTGTGTAAATTAGTTGTTTTAAGATGTATGTCTTTCAATATTTCCCCCGAATAGACTTCACGTGTCAAGAAGCCCGTGAGTAATTTGGATTTAGCCAATTCAATATCAAATGATGGTGCTTGATATCCCCAAAATGGATAAACAGAAAACGGAGTTATGCCACTTTCACGCTACATTTATCTCAGCTTTAGTTCGGTTATGTTGACACAAAACCTTACAAAAAAAGTATTGCAGTTTTGAAACTGCAGTAAAAGTGCAGTAACTGCAGTCGACTGTGGTATTTTGGACGCAGTAATTGCAGAATTGAACTGCAGTTGAACTATACCACACTGTAATTGCAGTAAAACTGCCGAATTATTGTAGTAAAAAAACGGTGTTCTTTTGGACGAAGGATTTGCAGCATACTAGTTAGACTGCACTTGAACTGCACTCATATTGCATTGTACTACAGTTAAACTGCACTCTGACTGCAATCTTTTTCGTAAGGGGCTTAACGATTGTTAATAGTTAATTATAGCCCGTGTTTGTGCGCAGATGTGCTTGACGAACACGCGTAAAATTGCATACAATTCCATGTGGACAACTATTAAACGTCCCACTTAAAATTAGGCTATTATTATGTATTGTCATATTTTAATTGTGCCTGGTCAGTTGTCCATATATCCTGCCACTTGTTAACTACATAGCCTAAGGACTACGTCATTTAATTTCCCTTTTTTGTTTTCCAATGCTGTGCATTCTCCTTGACTTTTTAAAAGACCTGGTAGGCAACCTCTTTCCAAGCTTTAGGCCATTTATCAAACCACGGTTTTAACGCTCAAGCTCCCAACATATTTTACATACATTGATTACCAACTGGGGTCATTTTGACCCCAAGAAGAAACTGTTGGAAAAAGCAACAATCAAAGCAAAATATAAATGTAATTATCATCACAATATCATTAGACATGTCAACAATGTTATCTGGGGAAAAAATTACCAAAACAGACTGTTATTTTAGTTAAATTAGGAAACACTTAATTAGCTTATTCTGTAAAGCCCCCCCAAAATATCTTCCTTGATATAATGTGCAGTTTTTTTCCAAAGTAGAATCGACATAAGTACTAAAAAGCAGAGTTACCATCATTTGATTGAAGCATCATTTAGTTTTACGAATTTGAAGTAAATATACATTTTGTCATATTTATGTGATTAAAAACCACAGGGCACAGCCAAGTCAGCATTAGCAACGCTGTTAATGAAACAATGGGAGTCGTATGGGCTATGGCAACATGCATCAAAAAGCATAAAACCAAATGGTATAGCACCCAACATATCATAACAAGTAGCACATATAGAATGTTGGAGGGTATTATATGGTATAGCACCCAACGTATCATAACAAGTAGCACATATAGAATGTTGGAGGGTATTATATGGTATAGCACCCAACGTATCATAACAAGTAGCACATATAGAATGTTGGAGGGTATTATATGGTATAGCACCCAACGTATCATAACAAGTAGCACATATAGAATGTTGGAGGGTATTATATGGTATAGCACCCAACGTATCATAACAAGTAGCACATATAGAATGTTGGAGGGTATTATATGGTATAGCACCCAACATATCATAACAAGTAGCACATATAGAATGTTGGAGGGTATTATATGGTATAGCACCCAACGTATCATAACAAGTAGCACATATAGAATGTTGGAGGGTATTATATGGTATAGCACCCAACGTATCATAACAAGTAGCACATATAGAATGTTGGAGGGTATTATATGGTATAGCACCCAACGTATCATAACAAGTAGCACATATAGAATGTTGGAGGGTATTATATGGTATAACACCCAACATATCATAACAAGTAGCACATATAGAATGTTGGAGGGTATTATATTAATTCTATTTTTTGGGAGAATACACAGCAATTCAGCATTATTTGTACAGAGGGTAGCTAGTTTCTATATTACAGTTCTACCACGTATTAATTTGCCTGGCTACACATTTGCATTTACTTAATTTAGCAGACGCTCTTATCCCAGAGCAACTTACAGTTGTGAGTGCATACATCTTCATACTAGTCCCCTGTGGGAATCAAACCCACAACGCTGGTGCTGCAAGCATCATGCTCTGCCAACTGAGCTACACGGGACTACCCAGAGTCCTAGTGCCGGCCAAACTCTACACTACGCCCACAGACTTTAGTTTCTTCTCCGCCATGAGTCTGGATCTGAGTACCTCCTTGACGATTTATAGAATGCAAACACTTTCTAAACATTGTGATTGGTTCCAGAAAACGATGGGTTGGACCAGAGCCAGAACACGCATGCGCAAAGCCGCGTTTTGAACATTAGTCATTGGCTTTGATACTTTGATTGGTTAGAGATGATCCAATCGCTGATGATTTTGTTTTGTACAACACCCCTCATTTTGACGTCACCACAAAAGACTTCAACGATGGCCGTCTCAGACTGAAGAATGTAGCGAACATAGAGCAGCAGTAAAATTCAGTTTGAGTCGTCAGGCAGTATTCGTACCACTGACAGACTTTTATGAGCAGCTTTGACTACAACTAAGAATATATCTAAGGTCATTTAGATTTTGTACACGGCCATACCTAGTTATAACCTATGATAACGACAGGCGTGTAAATTAGGTGCTCCATCTCTGCAGATGATCAGTCTATTTGGTCTAAATCACTGATACAGGTCCACCTCCACCTCAATGATGATATGTACAACTTAAAGCCCCCATGCAGTCTTTTTATTTGTATTTTTAAATCATCACTTTATGCCTAACAAATCACTCTGTGTGTTTATTTAATGAAAATAACTTTTTTTTGTCATTTATTTCCCTGAGCCTCTTTTGGCCATTGAAATGCTGTTTGATCCTGTTGGCGTTAGGAAACTAATTTGAAGATATTTACTTACACAGCCCTGATAGAGCCCACCCCCTTACCCAGATGAATGGTCATTGATGTATTATAATCAGATCAGATTGTGACATCATGATCTGAGCCAAAAACTCCATCCCACATGAACAGGCAGAAATTCCAGTAGGAAAAAAAACAAATTCTTACACAAAAAGGGCATTATCATAATTTTCACAATTTCAGGGCGTTATTTCGACCTGATAGTGTGGAAATATCAGGGGGAAAAATCTGGAAAATCAAGTTAACTGCACTGCCCCTTTTATAATGACCCCAGAGAAACCTGGATTCAAATTAAGACTGTTTTAGATTTGCCCTAGAATAAATACTTTTCTGAGAATACATACCAATATGGCTCTATACAGTTGAAGTCGGAAGAGTACGTAGACCTTAGCCAAATACATTTTTCACAATTCCTGACATTTAATCTGAGTAAAAATTCCCTGTCTTAGGTCAGTTAGGATCACCACTTTATTTTAAGAATGTGAAATGTTAGAATAGTAGTAGAGAGATTTATTTCAGCTTTTATTTCTTTCATCACATTCCCAGTGGGTCAGAAGTTTACATACACTCAATTAGTATTTGGTAGCATTGCCTTTCAATTGTTTAACGTGGGTCAAATGTTTCGGGTAGCCTTCCACAAGCTTCCCACAATAAGTTGGGTGAATTTTGTCCCATTCCTCCTGACAGAACTCGTGTAACTGAGTCAGGTTTGTAGGCCTCCTTGCTCACGCGTGCTTTTTCAGTTCTGCCCACAAATTTTCTATAGGATTGAGGTCAGGGCTTTGTGATGGCCACTCCAATACCTTGACTTAGTTGTCCTTAAGCCATTTTGCCACAACTTTGGAAGTATGCTTGGGGTCATTGTCCATTTGGAAGACCCATTTGCGACCAAGCTTTAACTTCCTGACTGATGTCTTGAGATGTTGCTTCAATTTATCCAAATAATTTTCCTTCCTCATGTAGCCATCTATTTTGTGAAGGGCACCAGCAGTTCCTCCTGCAGCAAAGCACCCACACAACACGATGCTGCCACCCCCGTGCTTCACGGTTGGAATGGTGGTCTTCGGCTTGCAAGCTTCCCCCTTTTTCCTCCAAACATAACGATGGTCATTATGGCCAAACAGTTCTATTTTTGTTTCATCAGACCAGAGAATATTTCTCCAAAAAGTACGATCTTTGTCCCCATGTGTAGTTGCAAACCGTTGTCTGGCTTTTTTTTATGGTGGTTTTGGAGCTTTATCTAAAGCCATGACATCATTTTCTGGAATTTTCCAAGCTGTTTAAAAGCTCAGTCAACTTAGTGTATGTAAACTTCTGACCCACTGGAATTGTGATACAGTGAATTCTAAGTGAAATAATCTGCCTGTAAACAATTGTTGGAAAACTGACATGTGTCATGCACGAAGTAGATATCCTAACCGACTTGCCAAAACTATAGTTTGTTAACAAGAAATATGTGGAGTGGTTGAAAAACTAGTTTTAATGTCTCCAACCTAAGTGTATGTAAACTTACGACTTCAACTGTATGTAGATTCAGAGCGTATCTGAGTTCTGTATTGCAGTACTATTAAGTATTTATACTATTGGCAAAATTGTATATGCATATAACGTAGGTAATTTTGGTTTTGTACACAGTCGTACGATATGTGGTACAGAAAAGTACAATCTTGGGCATACATGGGGAGATATATCTCTGTAGATGATCTGTCTATCTGTTCCAAATTACTGATACAGGTCCCCATCCACCCTCTGGTGTAATGGATATCTTGTTATTATGTCTCCAGAGAAACCTACATTCAAATAAAGGTCAGATTCATCAAATTACTATAGGCAGAACTGTTGTTGGCTGGGATCAAAACGGCCCCAAAGGACCTGCATTTTATAAAGTCCATATTAATACAGAAACTAAACAATGATTTAGATTTGTTAAGAATAAGTTGATTGACAAATTCATGAACAATTTGAAGAATTTAATAAACCACCTTTGGTTTATGATAAAAGTCTTAGCACCATGTATAAGTCATTGTCATGTTGGACACAGCTATTTGGGTGAACCCTTAGTCTCAATTTGATTCTTGCAGATGTGAAACATCATCTTTGGCGTTTGGGCTAAAGTTCAGATGTTGCACAGTTCATACCCTGGTCAGAGCTGAAGCTGGGAGTTTCTTATGCCAGGTTGCAGTAGTCTCAAAGGTTGTTAAGGTGGCGTGATAAGTAGGCTAATGTCAGGGACCAATTGGGGGACATTTCATATGGCTAGTGTTACAATATGACGAGGAAAAGGGATGGTACAAAATATACTGTAGGCCAAGCCTGGCCAGGTATCCTCGACGGCCTGTCATTGAGGTTCTGTAGAAGACATATCAAGTTCAATAGTCTGCAATAGAATTTAAATCCCCTCATATTAGTATTTTACTGGGATATAACGTGTTACTGTACTATTGTCATTTTATTACCACTTTATTACTGTATGTGTTTTAATGTAAAGTCTGTTACCTTGAGTAATGCAAACATCGCTAGGATATGGCCGATATCTGGGCCAAAGCCGTGATATGACTGCTACAGATGTCGGATCTTAATTTGATCACCCTGTTGCAGGAGAACTTTACGAAAAATGTATGAACTCCTCCAAAAATGTCAATGAATTATAATTCCACATTATAATTCCACATATCTGGTAGCTGTAGGATTATTTTCCTGCTGTTGTAGCAAACTGGCTCAAATTAAGATCCTACATCTGTAAAATATGTCTTGTTTAATCCAAACACTGAATTCAACCTGGTATGTACATTTAGACACTATAAGTTTGGTCTTTAACAAGTTTGTTGCCTTTTAGCATGTTTACATTTTTAGGGCACCTCACAGTGTACAAACTCAATATTAACTTGTAATGATTTATACAAACACACATACACAACAAGCAATTGGCCTCTATATCACAACCATGACCTTCTTAGACTATACAATATGCTTGGGTGCCCATAAGCAGTGTTTGATTTCTGTACTATGCAAAACAGGTTATATCATTTGGAAGTACATTTGGAAGTACACTGAACAAAAATATAAATGCAACATGTAAAGCTGAAATAAAAGATCCCAGAAATGTTCCATATGCATAAAAAGCTAATTTCTCAAAAATGTGTTTACATCCCTGTTAGTGAGCATTTTATCCTTTGTAAAGATAATCCATCCACCTGACAGGTATGGCATATCAAGAGGCTGATAAAACAGCATGATCATTACACAGGTGCTGGGGGACAATAAAAGGCCACTCTAAAATGTGCAGGTTTTTTTTCACACAACACAATGCCACAGATGTCTCAAGTTTTGAGGGAACGTGCAATTTGCATGCTGACTGCAGGAATGTCCACCTTAGCTGTTGCCAGAGAAATTAATGTTCATTTGTCTACCATAAACCGCCTCCAACATCGTTTTAGAGAATTTGGCAGCACGTCCAACTGGCTTCACAACCGCAGACCACGTATAACCACACCAGCCCAGAACCTCCACATTCGGCTTCTTCACCTGCGTGATCATCAGAGGAGGGGAGGGGGGGAATTTCTGTCTGTAATAAAAACTCCTTCTGATTGGCTGGGTCTGGCTCCCCAGTGGGTTGGCCTGGCAATTCATGTGAAATCAATAGATTAGGGTCTAATGAATTCATTTAAATTGACTAACTTCCTTATATGAACTGTAATTCAGCAAAATCTTTCAAATGGTTGCATGTTGCGTTGCTATTTTTTTCAGTATATTAGAGGAAAAACAGTAGAAGAATTCCCTGCCCTTTTACAAACACAACATTAGTATTAACTTTGAAATGGACGGGAATCTTAATGCCCCTCTGTCACGGCCGTTGAATGAAGAGGACCAAAGCGCAGCGTGGTCAGCGTACATATTCCCTTTTATTTAGGATGACGCCGACAAAAACAAGAAACAATACAAAAACAACTGTGAAGCTTAAGGCTATAGAGCCACAAGCAAAGACAACTTCCCACACAGAAAGGAGGGAAAAGGGATACCTAAGTATGGTTCCCAATCCGGGACAACGATATTAACCATACCCGGCCAAAACATAGAAATACAAAATCATAGAAAACAAAAACATAGAATGCTCACCCCAAATCACACCCTGACCAAACCAAATAGAGACATAAAAAGGCTCTCTAAGGTCAGGGCGTGACAGTACCCCCCCCAAAGGTGCGGACTCCGGCCGCAAAACCTGAACCTATAGGGGAGGGTCTGGGTGGGCATCTATCCGCGGTGGCGGCTCAGGTGCGGGACGCAGACCCCGCTCCACCACTGGCTCACCCCACTTTGGTGGCACCTCTGGTGCGGGGACCCTCGTCGCCGACCCCGGACTGGGGACCCTCGTTGCGGGCCCCGGACTGGGCAACCTCGTTGCGGGCCCCGGACTGGGCACCTGGAGGTCGCTGGAGGCTCCGGACTGGGGACCGTCACTGGAGGCTCCGGACTGGGGACCGTCGCTGGAGGCTCCGGACTGGGGACCGTCGCTGGAGGTTCCGGACTGGAGGCCGTCGTTGGAGGCTTCGTGCCATGACTCCTCGCTGGAGGCTTCGTGCCATGGATCATCGCTGGAGGCTTCATGCCATGGGTCATCACTGGAGTGAGGAGACGTATGGGCAGTCTGGTATGTGGAGCTGCCACAGGGCTCACCAGGCTGGGGAGACATACAGGAGGCCTGGTTCTGGCAGCAGGCACAGGACTTACCAGGCTGGGGAAACATACAGGAGGCCTGGTTCTGGGGACAGGCACAGGACTCACCAGGCTGGGAAGACATACAGGAGGCTTAGTTCTGGGCGCAGGCACAGGACTAACCAGGCTGGAGAGACATACAGGAGGCTTTGTCCTTGACAGAGGCACCGGATACACTGGGCCGTGGAGGCGCACTGGCACAACCGGTCTGGCTGGATGCTCACCCTAGCCCGGCAGATGCGGGGAGCTGGGATGTAGCGCACCGGGCTGTGAACGCGCACTGGAGACACCGTGCGCTCCACCGCATAACACGGTGCCAGACCAGTACGACGCTCGCCACGGTAAGCACGGGGAGTTGGCTCAGGTCTATAAACCGACTCTGCCAATCTCCCCGTGTGCCCCACAATTTCTTTTAGGGGTGGGGCTGCCTCTCGGGCTTCCTCGCTAACCGTGTACGTCTCGACGACTCCATTCTCCGGTATCCCTCTTCGCACTGCTCAATTGAATCCCAGGCGGGCTCTGGCACTCTCCCTGGGTCGACCGACCACCTCTTTACCTCCTCTCAGGTTGTCTCATACTCCTGGCCACTCTGCTTGGTCCTTTCTTGGTGGGAGGTTCTGTCACGGCCGTTGAATGAAGAGGACCAAAGCGCAGCGCGGTGAGCGTCCATATTCTCATTTATTTAGGATGACGCCGACAAAAACAAGTAATAATACAAAAACAAATGTGAAGCTTAAGGCTATAGTGCCACAAACAAAGACAACTTCCCACACAGAAAGGAGGGAAAAGGGCTATCTAAGTATGGTTCCCAATCAGAGACAACGCTAGACAGCTGTCCCTGATTGAGAACCATACCCGGCCATAACATAGAAATACAAAATTATAGAAAACAAAAACATAGAATGCCCACACCAAATCACACCCTGACCAAACCAAATAGAGACATAAAAAGGCTCTCTAAGGTCAGGGCGTGACACCCTCTAATCATCTGGTGGAGGTGAACAGCATAAACAGTCTCTCACGCATGAATTTGTGGGTAAATTTAATAAGCTGTTCACTCAGTGTTTGATTTGGTCCACTATGCTAAAACCCCCGGCGATATGCAAAAGGAAATTGCTTAGCATGTGTCATTTTTAATGAGCTTTTAGCTTATATATTAAGGAGTTTGACTTCAGGAAAGCTTACTGTAACTCTGTTTTAGTGTATTGTTGTGAGTTTGTGAAGTAGGCTACAATAGCTAGATCACCTGCTGAGATCTATAAAAGAGTGGCAGCCCTTTGGGTTCGACCAGTGAAAATGTGCAATGATTTCAACACTTAGTCAGTGTTCGGCCCTAAACGTTTTTAATTGGACAGTGTCCATTTAAAATGATCATACATCTCACCTGCAGGCAATTTAAAGGCCCAATGTAGCCATTTTTATATCAATATCATATCATTTCTGAGTAACAATAAAGTACCTTACTGTAATGGATTTAAATTAAAATGGGTAAAAATTGCTTTTTAGCAAAACACTTTCTCAAGCTAGAATTGAACTAGGACTGTCTGTGAGTGGTCTAAGTGGGGAGGGGAAAACTGAAAACTGAAAACTAGCTGTTATTGGCAGGTTTGGAACTCTCTTTGTTATTGGTCTATTAACTAATTTACTGCATGGTACCGCATGGTGATGTCACCATGAAAACCCCAAACTCCTATGCGAACTGCTGATTAGAACATCCTGTGTATATTGTATTTTCAACCAACATCTATCAGGAAATTACACAGATCAAATTCGTTAACACTTTTACAGTGTTAGTTTCATCAGCTGTACAATATGATGTAAATCAGAGGAAAAACAGAATTTTGACTGCAGCATGCTCCTTGGGATTGTTCTGGCAAGGAGCCGTCTGGTACAAGCTTATAAGACCGCTTTAACTACAGCAATCAATATGCTGGCTTACCGTCCATTGAACATCTGATCTGTCTTCTCTGCTAGGCAGCTCTGAAAGCAGCATGTCTGAAAGCAGCATGTCTGAAAGTAGCATGTCTGAAAGCAGCATGTCTGAAAGCAGCATGTCTGCATCCATCACATACATGCAAGATGACCTGATCCTAACATGGTAATTATTGTCATAAACGTTTAAAAATGTGTTTTCAAAATAGATTGGTGTTCGTAAAGGCACATTGAAATGTTAATGCACCTGAACTTGGAGCTTGAACATCGAGGCAGTTGCATTCCCTTCCCTCAAGATTTGAGAAAGATCATTTAACAAATACTTACTATGTTGCAATAGGGCGGGCGGTATACCATATTTGACTATATACCGATATTGATGCACGGACCGGTTTGAGTTTTTACTTTTTTACATCAATGTTTGGTTTGCTAAATGTGATATGCAACTCCGGCGTGTATAATGTCCGTTTTTATACACTGAACAAAAACAACATGTAAAGTGTTGGTCCCATGTTTCATGAGCTGAAATAAAATATCCCAGAAATGTTCCATACGCACAAAATGTTATACTTAAATCTGAACTGGTTCTCTAGCAAATTATTAAGAATGTCTCACCCCATGTTCAAGAATGGCCTTTCCCCCTTTATTCAGATTACAACATGGCACTTTCAGTTATTTGAAAAGGAAATCATCTCCTCCCCCAAAAATCTCTATTTTTAAAACAAGCCATAGAAAGTTGGTTGCAATTTCAATAAAATAAAAAATAGAACTAATACAACATAATTTAATACAACAAATATTGTGGCTAAACTAAAATATACTAATAGATAAAAAAGAAAATGTTTAGATTGAAAAAAAAAACTTTGTAAATTATATCATAAATAGGACTGGTGGAGTTATGTCACACATTAGCTAACAAAAACATGGAAATGTCATGGAAATGTCTGCTATACCCAAAATGGAAGTGGAAAGTGGAAGGGGAAAAAGTAGGGAACTTTTCTGTCTGCCCTGCATTTTTGGTTAACCATAATTGGTTAAAGAAAATTGTGAGAAATAACAAAGTATATCAGTTTAATTTAAGGACCAAAAAATTGACAGCTGTCCCATTTGCAAAATAGTTGGGAGAGATTTTTGACGTACCGATTTCATGGCACATGGTTTATGAACTGATACGCAAAACGACGCTGTCACGGATCCCTCCGGAACTTTCATTACGCACACTTGTCCCCTATTCCCACTGATTAGTACTTGTATAAGTGTGCTCTCTGGTTTCCATTGGGCTGTCAATTATTGTTACAATGTCCGTTGGTGCGTGTGAGTACCTGTGCTGTGTGTTTTGGGCTTTCGTGCCATTGTGGATTGTGCAGATGATTACGGGTCTCGTCCCGTGTGTTAATCATTGTGCGCATGTGTGTTATTTATTCGAGGTACTCCTCGCTCTTTTGTTTGGGTTTCAACCCTGTGTTTTTGTTACGTGTTTGTCAGGTCTTCGTCCCATTGCCTTTACACGGCACGCCGTAATTTTGGCTTAATAAAAAAAAATATTACGCATTCCTGCGTCTGTCTCCCGAATCATTCATGCCAACGTGACAGAATAATCTACCATTAAGGGAGACAGCGGGAATGGCCCGTCTGACGACGCTGCGACTGGTCCATCAGGCGCCGCCACAACTTCGGCAGCTGCAACTGGGCCGTCCGACGTCGCCACAACAGATCCGTCCGACGACGCCACTTCAGCAGCCACAATTGGCCCGTCCGACGCCACTGCTACTGGTCTGTCCGATGCCGCCGCAACTTCGTCAGTGACAACTGGGCCGTCCGACATGGCCACCTCGGGTCCGTCCGACGACGCCAATTCAGCAGCCACAACTAGCCCGTCCGACGCCACTGCTACTGGTCTGTCCGACTCCGCCGCAACTTCGTCAGCGGGGTCCCGGCAGGGTCCTGATCGACCCGCACTGCGTTCCTGTGATCGTCCTCCAGGCCAGTGTCGTTGCGCTGCTTATGCAGCACGTCAGGGGGGGGTACTGTCACGGATCCCTCTGGAACTTTCATTACGCACACTTGCCCCCTATTCCCATGGATTAGTACTTGTACAAGTGTGCCCTTTGGTTTCCATTGGGCTCTCGATTATTGTTACAATGTCCGTTGGTGCGTGTGAGTACCAATATTAAATTGCAATGAAAACTACTTTCTGACAAAATTCGAAATGTATAACATCTGGAAATGTAGCTAGCTAGACTCTCTTACCGGTATACATGGATGAACACTTTTCCCTCTCTGTCACGGATGCCATGGTTGCCCTTAGTTTGAAGATGTAATCCAGAGACAGGTATTTTATACAACAGCCTTCTGTGTTATCTTTTTGACTCCCTCCGCATATTTGCAATCAAAGCCAGAATGTTCTTCATCTCCTTAGCTATCATACTGTGCTTCCACCGGGCATTTCACTATGCTCCAGAGAGTGGAGAGCAACATATTTGCAGTTATTTGTAATATCTTTAAAAAAAGGCCACGTTAGAAAGGATTACCTAAACATACTGAGCAGCCCTTTGTCATAGACAGAAGCGTGCTATATGGCAGATCAATCCTTACTCATCCCTCGACATGTCCAGCACTCACTTCTGTCATCATGAAGTGCTTTGAGAGACTAGTCAAGGATCATATCACCTCTACCTTACTTGACACCCTAGACCCACTTCAATTTGCTTACCGCCCCAATAGATCCACAGACGATGCAATTGCCATCACACTGCACACTGCCCTATCCCATCTGGACAATAGGAATACCTATGTAGGAATGCTGTTCATCGACTATTGCTCATCATTCAACACCATAGTACCCTCCAAGCTCGTCAATAAGCTTGAGGCCCTGCGTCTGAACCCTGCCTGGTGCAACTGGTTCCGGGACTTCCTGATGGGCCGCCCCAAGGTGGTGAAGGTAGGGAACAACACCTCCACTTCGCTGATCCTCAATACTGGGGCCCCACAAGGGTGCGTGCTCAGCCCCCTCCTGTACTCCCTATTCACCCATGACTGTTCAGCCATGCAACAGCACCTCTTCAACCTCAGGAGGCTGAAGAAATGTATCTTAGCACCTAAAACCCTCATAAACTTTTACAGATGGACAATTGAGAGTATCCTGTCGGGCTGTATCACCACCTGGTACGGCAACTGCACCGCCCACAACCACAGGGCTCTCCAGAGGGTGGTGCGGTCTGCCCAACGCATCACCGGGGGCAAACTATCTGCCCTCCAGGACACCTACAGCACCCAATGTCACAGGAAGTCCAAAAATACCATCAAGGACAACAACCACCTGAGCCACGGGCAAAAAGAACACAGACACTGGACAGAGGAACTCTGCCTAGAAGGCCAGCATCCTGGAGTCACCTCTTCACTGTTGACGTTGAGACTGGTGTTTTATTTTGTTTCCCCCTACATATATGCTCTCCATTCATCAAGAATTGTTTTTATTTTATTTGTATTTTACCGCCAATTTCATGATATCCAATTGCGATCTTGTCTCATCGCTGCATCTCCCCAATGGTCTTGGAAAAGGCAATGTGGAGTCATGCGTCCTCCGAAACATGACCCGCCTGACCGCGCTACTTAACACCCGCCCGCTTAATCCGGAAGCCAGCCGCTCCAACGTGTCAGAGGAAACACAGTTCAACTGATAACCCAGGTCAGCCTGCAGGCACCCGGCCCACCACAAGGAGCCGCTAGAGCGTGATGAGCCAATTAAAGCCCCCCTGGCCAAACCCTCCCCTAACCTGAATGACGCTGGGCCAATTGTGCGCTACCCTATGGGACTCCTGGTCAAGGTTATGACACAGCCCGGGATTGAACCCGGGTCTGTAGTGATGCCTCAAGCACTGCAGTGCTGTGCCTTAGACCGCTGCGCCACTCATTTATCAACATTGTTCATTTCAAACTGGAATGAGATAGTTAACAGAAGGTCATACTGTATATTACGCCAGTGGATTGATTTTGCAGTGAATTTAATTTAATTTCACCTTTATTTAACCAGGTAGGCCAGTTGAGAACAAGTTCTCATTTACAACTGCAACCTGGCAAAGATAAAGCATAGCAGTGCGACAAAAACAACAACACCGAGTTACACATAAACAAACGTACAGTCAATAACACAAAATAAAAGAAAAATAGAAGGCTCTATGTACTGTGTGTGCAAATGTAGAAGAGTAGGGAGGTAGGCAATAAATAGGCCATAGAGGCGAAAATAATTCCAATTTAGCATTAATACTGGAGTGATATATGTGCAGATGATGATGTGCAAGTAGAGATACTGGGGTGCAAAAGAGCAAGAGGGTAAGTAATAATATGGAGATGAGGTAGTCAGGTGTGCTATTTACAGATTGGCTGTGTACAGGTACAGTGATCGGTAAGCTGCTCTGACAGCTGATGCTTAAAGTTAGAGAGGGAGATATAAGACTCCAGCTTCAGAGATTTTTGCATTTTATTCCAGTCAATGGCAGCAGAGAACTGGAAGGAAAGGCGGCCAAAGGGGGTGTTGGCTTTGGGGATGACCAGTGCAATATACCTGCTGGAGCGCGTGCTACGGGTGGGTGTTGCTATGGTGACCAGTGAGCTGAGATAAGGCGAGGCTTTATCTAGCAAAGACTTATACATGACCTGGAGCCAGTGGGTTTGGCGACGGATATGTAGTGAGGGCCAGCCAACGAGAGCATACAAGTCGTAGTGGTGGGTGGTATATGGGGCTTTGGTGATAAAACGGATGGCCCTGTGATAGACTACATCCAGTTTGCTGAGTAGAGTGTTGGGGGCTATTTTGTAAATGACATCTCCAAAGTCAAGGATCGGTAGGATAGTCAGTTTTACGAGGGTACGTTTGGCGGCATGAGTGAAGGAGGCTTTGTTGCGAAATAGGAAGCCAATTCTATATTTAATTTTGGATTGGAGATGCTTAATGTGAGTCTGGAAGGAGAGTTTACAGTCTAACCAGACACCTAGGTATTTGTAGTTGTCTACATATTCTAAGTCAGAACCGTCCAGAGTAGTGATGCTAGTCGGGCTGGAGTGTGCAGGCAGCAATCGGTTGAAGAGCATGCACTTAGTTTTACTTGTATTTAAAAGCAGTTGGAGGCCATGGAAGGAGTGTTGTATGGCGTATCAATGTAACAGGTTAAGTTTTTTGCTTTTGCAGACGGAATTATACAAATTGAGGAAAATATCTTAATAGTAAACCAGGAAAGTGCAAGAACACAGGGTCTAGGCTCTGGTACTATACGGAAAGTAACAACATTCCCAGTTAAATCAATTGCACAAGAGATACAGTACCATAACGTGACATAAATTTGCTTCATCTATATATCGGTCAAGTCCCCCATCTAAGAACCTTGTATGTTATTTACTTTCACTTTCCTTCAATTCCTATTCATGTCATAGCCTCAATGTTCACTTTGTGCATGCCAGTCAGAGTGAACAAATGAATACATATTCGGTGTAAAAGATTGTCATAGCCTACATATTCATCTTTAACTTCATCGGAGCGATACAGACACTCAGCTAGATATTTACGTCTCTGCTGGAAAGAGCCATTTATTCTCTTGGGATTCAGTTCAGTTGCACACATGAAGTGCAGTTTCACCACTTCCAGACAGGCTCTGGCACTGCATTGGGATACAGTGACAAACAGTGGAGCATGTGAGAAAATGTCTTTGCACTAATGCATGACACAGCGTTGAGATGACAAATGTACTTGGCTGGAGCCTCAGCCACAGGTTAATCCCAATGTCCTGTCCACTGTCACTTGGAGAAATTGGTGTGCTTCAACTTGCGGTGCTATATCTGGAGAAGCAACGCCTACTCCCTGCCCATTCCTTCCATCAGCCCCTGACTGGCTATCAGGCTTTCCCTCACCCACAATACAAAGTTGGTCGGGCTAAAAAAGAGATACTGCGTCCCACTTTTCAAAACTCGAATTAAAAGTTTATATCTCATAGGGTCTTCCAAAACTTTCCAGGTCATTATGATACCGTAGCCTTATAAACATCAATGTTGTCATTCAAAATCATTAAGACAAGGGTTTGTGCGTAGTGTAGGAGTTAAACATTTATAGAAATAGGATGCACCTTGGGCAAACTGAACAAAGGGCCAAATGACACATTTTATTGCAGTTGCCAGGAGTAACAGACTGTATGATGTCACTTATTGCTTTGTGTTCAACCATCTAATACCCCCGTGTGTCATGCCTCTTCCTATGAGTCAGTACAGGCTGGTGCATGTCTGCGTTGATAGGGATATATGTTTCCTTGTTCTTAAACTGTTGGGGGGAGTATACAGTATGTGGGGTGTGTATGTAGGCTGATCAGGATTTCACCGAGCATCTGTGAGCGGATAGGATTATGGTGGTTCTTCCTGTCTGACTAACAGATGATTCAGTGCTGAGGTCAGGAAACAATGGTCTCTACATGATACGGGCTCCATCAGACATGTGGCTTGAGTTACTGGAAGACTTGGAAACAAAATGAAAACCCTAATGAAATGGTTTAAGACGTACATGTTTGAGAACACTGTGGAGCTAGAAAGGTGGCCTGTGAGCTGCGTTTCCCCCCTCTCTTATCTCTGAGGCCATATGTTTTCCTATGATTGGCCAGGATCTTCCACTGCATATTAGTTGTGTCAAAACTGCATATTAGTTGTGTCAAAAGACACTATTACATACTGCCTCGAGCCTTTTCCCATACTTATACCCACTTTCTCAAATGCCTTGCCTAAATAGGCCTATATGAATTGATATGGTAGATTTTTCACAACCTCTTTAGAGGTTTCTGTTGTCAAAATAATAATAATTTGGGCGGTACTTACATTTGTCCTGTTGCACACATGTACTAGTGCGTATTGTATTTAATTTTTTATTTTTTTGTATATCCCAACTCCCCCTGAGACGACCGCAGGGAATGGGATCATGGCCAGGGTCACCTTTGTCCAGCGCCCTCGGAGCAATTTGGGTTAAGTGCCTTGCTCAAGGTCACAGCGACAGGTTTTCACCTTGTCGGCTCCGGGATTCGAACCAGCTACCTTTCTAGCCCAATACTCTAGCCCCAAAATGTCACCCTGACGTGCTGTATAAAATAACAGGCCACATGGTGAGAAGAGAACTCTCATGAAAACACCAGGTCTGATGTTCTCAAGATATGCTGTATGTTCAGACACATGCCTTTTTAATTACCTGCGATGCAATCGTTCTGCTAAGCGTAGCCTACAATAACTTTGATGAGATAACAGATCAGAACTCTCACGTAACGATGTAAGGAGATGTCATAACAAGATGTTGTGAAATGTTGTGCTAAGCTCTCATGCAGAACTTCTGAAACCCAAGAGTGTACAAAAGGTGCGGAAAAGAGGCCTGGTTGGTCTGAGTCTACACTTGCCTTTCACAAGAGATCTGAACAGAGTGAGCAATACTATGTAAAGTGCTTTTAATTTTTTTCCTTATAATGGGGTGGGAGTGGTAGAGGTTCCTTGTTAAAGGATTTGCAATAGAGCTTCTGCTTTTTGAGATGATAATGTATGTTAGTGGCTTGGCATAGTCAACCTTTAGTTTGAGACTGTTTTATAGGTTGTATCGTTCGTCCTGCTTTTATACTTTATTTTCCTCCCCTACTCCCTTTAGTAATAATGGAAGGCCTGGATATTCAGTAGTGGATCTGATTAAAGCTTCTCTCCTGATGCCATAACACATTTAGAACCTACACCTTCAGAACTTCTGGTCACACTTACTGCTCAATGCATTTGTCTCTCCCACCTCGCCCCCCGCATCCTAGAGTGTCATTGATGAGGAAACCATAGTCACAGAGAGGACACTGACATTCATTTGTTAGATTGTCTAGTCCTTGGGGAATAGTCTAATAGGAAAAACATACTGGAGGTCGTGATAAGGACTGTCTGTGCCTTTGACACAGAAAATGAATCTAAATCTACCTTAAAGAAATACATAATTTTCCCCTGCTCAAACATGTCTTTAAATATTTAGCAACGGAAAGGAATGGGTAGTGTGTAAGGCAAGGAAAGGAATGGGTATTGGGAAAGGAAAGGGATGAGTAGTGGGTAGTGGGTAAGGATAGGAAAGGGATGGGTAGTGGGTAGGGTGGGATATGTTGTTGGTAAGGAAAGTGAAAGGGATGGGTAGTGGGTAAGGATAGTGAAAGGGATCAGTAGTGGGCAAGGAAAGTGAATGGGATCGGTAGTGGGCAAGGAAAGTGAAAGGAATGGGTAGTGGGTAAGGATAGTGAAAGGGATCAGTAGTGGGCAAGGAAAGTGAAAGGAATGGGTAGTGGGTAAGGATAGTGAAAGGGATCAGTAGTGGGCAAGGAAAGTGAATGGGATCAGTAGTGGGCAAGGAAAGTGAAAGGAATGGGTAGTGGGCAAGGAAAGTGAAAGGGATCAGTAGTGGGCAAGGAAAGTGAAAGGAATGGGTAGTGGGCAAGGAAAGTGAAAGGGATGGGTAGTGGGTAAGGATAGTGAAAGGGATGGGTAGTGGGTAAGGATAGTGAAAGGGATCAGTAGTGGGCAAGGAAAGTGAATGGGATCGGTAGTGGGCAAGGAAAGTGAATGGGATCGGTAGTGGGCAAGGATAGTGAAAGGGATCGGTAGTGGGCAAGGATAGTGAAAGGGATCAGTAGTGGGCAAGGAAAGTGAATGGGATCGGTAGTGGGTAAGGATAGTGAAAGGAGTGGGTAGGGAAGGGATGGGTAGTGGATAAGAATAGTGAAAGGGATTGGTATTTTTATTTATTTATTTCACATGTAAACATTACAGTTTTGAAAACAAGTGGTCTCTTGGCACAACTTAGCCTAGGTATGGGGTAAATTGGGCTGCTTGAACAGTGTAAGTTAAGCCAAGCCACCTACACATTTCTGTACTGAATGAAATATTACCAGGACCTTTTTAAAACCATGTCTATCTTTATTTTCCAAAAACAATTCAACACAATCACAATCGCTTTTTGTCTGTTTTTATTTTTAATTTTTAATTTCACCTTTATTTAACCAGGTAGGCTAGTTGAGATCAAGTTCTCATTTACAACTAACTGCGACCTGGCCAAGATAAAGCAAAGCAGTGCGACACAAACAACAACAGAGTTACATATGGAATAAACAAACATACAGTCAATAATACAATAGAAAAAGTATATATACAGTGTGTGCAAATGAGGTAAGATAAGGGAGGTAAGGCAATAAATAAGCCATAGTGGCGAAATAATTACATATAGCATCTGAAGTGTTTGCTTTGTACTTGTATCCTCAGATATATCGGTCCAAAAGCAGCTCTGTAACATCATAGCAACCTCAAGTAAACATTGAGGTTTAGAAACTTTAGAGACATTTGACTTGCACTTTTGCCTCGTTCGTTTACTTCTGGTCGGCTTGTAAACTTGTTTCAGCCTCATGTAAACATAACTTTTTGTAACTCAGGCTAAATATCATATTTATGTCCATTTAGCACTTTTTTACAACTTAATCAAAGGGTTTACTGTTTAGTGATAAAAAGGGTTTAAATCATTCAAGGACTTTTTACTGGGATGTGCTAGCAGAGCCAGCCGTTAAAAGACTTCCTGTTAAAATGTAGAAGTCCCAGGATAGTCCCTGTCAGACCAACTTGGCAGAGTGCAGACCTTTTTAACCAATAAACAGCAATATAGTCCCTGTCAGACTAACTTGGCAGAGGGGAGACATTTGGGACTCGTTTCAGAAAACCTGGTATATGTTTGCACGTCACTACTTCACAGAAACGGCACTTGAACGTAAACGTAAATTTTTTATCAAACTTAGTTTTTTTTGGTAGAAATGCCTTCTGGAACATGTGAACTTTTATGTGCCTTAATAACAAACTTGTATCCCATCTATAAATACGAATACAATTGTTAAATTACTAGCCCAGTTGATTTAGCCACAGAAAAAGCCAGGAACCTTCCCACTAGCCATGATTGGCTGAGATAATGGATGGGCTGGACATTCCGGGAGATGAGTTTGAATTGGTCTGCTAAACACTTCTGTTTATAACATGAACTGCTCAGTATGTGTTGATAGTCCTTTCTACTGTTTTCAAAAAATATAATGTTAGCCATCGAGAACTACACAAGTTTTGCTACTTTTCTCAGCAACATTGATGCCCAAAACTTAGCAGGTACTATCGACAGTTCAGTAGGAAAAAGTGATGGGATACTTTCTGCACACGCCACGGTCAATGTGGCGCCGGAGTGACTTGACACAACACTGGCCAAGCAAGATGTAAAGTTAGCTACAAACAAAACAGAGTTAAATGGTTCCAGTCTGCCACGAAGCGTTCATCCATATATACTGGTAAGAGTCAAGCTACATTTTCAGATATGTTTCTAATTTTGTCAGAAAGTCATTTTTATTGCAAGTTAAAGCATACTGCCAGTTAGCTAGCAAACGTTAGCTTGCTGGCTCGCTAGCTAGCTAACCTTACGTGTATGATCTGTGTAGTAATATTATTTGAATCAGAAACCCATTTGTATTGCTAATTATAGCCTATTGTTAGCTAGCATTGAAACTAGTTGATTTGCTTTAGCTACCTGCAAATTCATACTACAGCTATGACAATGTTTGTATTGGTAGTACTATGAGTTGGGATTATTCCGGTTCATTAATTTAGCTAGCTAGCTACATATCTACACAAAAGACTCCACTTAGGCCGGATTATTACTGGACCCATCAAATTAGCCAGGTGTGTCTGGGGGTGATTACGGCCGTCTATTGTATTTCATGAACATGTGTACATGTTTACACAGTAGGGACCCATCCATTTAGTAGATGTGGCTGGGGGGTGGTTACGGCCGTCTATTGTATTTCATGAACATGTGTACATGTTTACACAGTAGTGACCCATCCATTTAGTAGATGTGGCTGGGGGGTGGTTATAGCATTTCCTTCACATGACCCATCAATTTAGACAAGTATGTCGGATAAGCGTCATCTAATAATGATCAAATATTTGGACACTTTCTGTTTTTGATATTGCTACTATGCAAGTAACCACTATGCAAGTAACCACAAGTAACCACATGCAAGTAACCACACCATTTACACCTTCTGTATCCAGTGAATATGACAAATAAACTTAGATTTTAGCGTGTGTTTACCACATGGCCTCACATGTGAATCCTTAAAGAGATGGGTGGGGCTAAGGCTTAAGAGAGTGTGAATGGTGCTGAATGGGTGTAGACAAAGAAGAGCTCTCCAGTAGGTGTACCAAAACATTCAAATGCCATTTTCTGGGGTTACAAGTTTATCAACTTTCAAAGCAGAATTACCTTAACATTGTTCCTCAACTGCAGTGTATGATATGCAATTGTCTAGCTCTGAGTCTCTACTTTTATCCAATTTAAAAAACACAATTTCAAATGTCGCTTCATAAGACCGAATGGGGGCGGTCGTCACATTTTTGTTCATTGTTCAAGGTCTGCTGTGTGCATATACACGCTTTGTGTTCTCGCTTGTTTTGTGAAAACACAACTAGGATCCCCACATCTATACCACCATGAAACCAATAATGATTTTCCCCACACACGTAATACATGTATTCATATTTACAGATCCAAACAAGTTTGTAATTAAGGCAAATTTAAAGTTGACTACTTTGAAGAATCTGAAATATAAAATATATTTAGATTTGTTTAGCTCTTTTTTGGTTACTACATGATTCCATATGTGTTATTTCATAGTTTTGATGTCTTCACTATTATTCTACAATGTAGAAAATAGTAAAAATAAAGAAAAATCCTTGAATGAGTAGGTGTTCTTTTGACCGGTAGTGTGTATATATATATTATGATTATTATT
This sequence comes from Salvelinus namaycush, assembly GCF_016432855.1. Classification (NCBI taxonomy): domain Eukaryota; kingdom Metazoa; phylum Chordata; class Actinopteri; order Salmoniformes; family Salmonidae; genus Salvelinus; species Salvelinus namaycush. Next base: position 39,808,120 of record NC_052319.1, on the reverse strand, counting down.
ATTATAAAAACATTTCAGAAAGCCCTACTGTCTAATATAGTAAAAAAAAAAAAGACTTCTTTGAAGGGTTTTGTATGACCTATGACCTATGACTCATATCCACAAGGTTTTCATTCCCCAAAGGTCAATACTGTTCAGTTCCTACATCAATGATCTTCCTTCTGTCTGTACAGGGTCTGACGTTCCAAAGTCATACAAGTCAAACATTTCACAACATGTTGTATTCCCGGTTCTCAGAACATTCCTTTATCAAAAGAAATCACATGTTTAATTAAAACTCATAAAAATTCCACGTGCGTGCATTCCCCTTTAAGATACCTTAGCACTAACACAAATTTTAACACAAATCAAACATAGTATTTTAAAAACACCAACAAATAGTCATAACAAATGTTTTGTGTGTGTGTATTTGCAAACCTTAATGTAAAAACACACAAAAACTTAAGTTAACTATAAACAACACCTAATGATAATTCCATTGTACTTCCTCCAATCATTAATCATACATTTTAATCTACATCAATGTATATGTATGCTTAAGTAAACATGCTACCCTTAGATACAATTATCCTGATATCATTACTATCTAAATGTAATAATTTTCCATCTGTCGCAAATGTAGTACATTTCTCAGCGTAAGGAATCTGATATATTTAATCCCAGGCATTTAATAAAAATGTAGACGTGTTCTCCCATGTCTCCTTTAACTTACACACTTTAGATAACTTCCATCCGTCCTGGAAGAAAGAATCCTACTCAAACACATCAGATCATACAATGTTTAATTAAGTAAAATCAACACCTAAAATCAACAATAAACAGTAAACAAACCCATAACCCCTTTAATCAGCACTCTAATCATTTCAACCTGTTGATATGTTTAGTAAGAACTATCCTGATCTTTTTAACAAATCTAAAATCTTTCAAAGTTGGCGCTGTCTCATCAGCGTAAAAATCAAAACTAACTTTTTCCCACTCATATCCACAAGGTTTTCATTCCCCAAAGGTCAATACTGTTCAGCTCCTACATCAATGATCTTCCTTCTATCTAAACAGGGTCTGAAGTTCCAAAGTATGCAGATAATACAGTGATAAATTCATGCAAATAACAAACAACAAACTACACAAGAACTCACTACTATTATGGTTCAGATGACAAACTTTTCCAGAGACTCATGTTTACATCTAAAAAATAAAAAAAAAAACACAGTCTGCATGTTCCTAAAAAAAAAAGAACTGATGCCCCTGAGACAGATGTCTATGTATCAGGGGAAAAGCTCCCGGTGGTATCTGATTTTAAGTACCAAGGCATCATACTTGATTCCAACCTCTCTTTTACAAAAAATAACTCAAATAACCAAATTCAACCTAGCTAATTTTCCAAAACATATGAAATTGTTTTGACTATAGAGGTAACAAAACTATAATTAAAATCTATGATACTTCCCCACTTAACATACTACCTTACTAGTATGGCCCAAGCTTGATTTTTCAACATTAATACCCATTCAGTCTTCTGCAACAGGCTCTCAAACTTGATAGGAAACCCAATAGCTATAGAAAGCATAAGCTCCTGAGTTGGAAAAAATCTTATGCAATACACTGACGCCTATCTTGTATTCAAGATTCTAAATGTCCAGGCTCCCTCTCTCTCAGTACTTTTGTCAAACAGAAAACCCAAACCTTATTGCAACAGATCCACAAGATCCGCCATGAGAAATGACTGTATAGTTCCCTTAAGGAAAAGTGCCTTTAGTCAATCTGCTTTCAGTGTGAGAGCTTCCCATGTTCCCAATCTGGCCCTCAAACCATCATGGTCACCTAATAATCCCCAGTTTACAATTGGCTCATTCATCCCCCTCCTCTCCCCTGTAACTATTCCCCAGGTCGTTGCTGCAAATGAGAACGTGTTCTCAGTCAACTTACCTGGTAAAATAACGGTAAAATAAAAATAAATAAAAATAAATGTCTGGAATACCCTGTCTTTAGACACACACAACTGTGATTAATGATGCACTGTCCCTGAAAAAAGAAACTACTCAAACTGCAATCAACTTTAATGATCTGACATTGTTCCACGTAATGGAAACAGATTACAATTTTAGACTACATGAACTTTCCTGCTCAAATTCACTGGTGTTAACTAAACAATCAAACCAAGAATCAATAACCATCAGAATACATTATCACAATGTTTCCTTACTCACACCTAAATCACTTTCAGCTTAACATTTCCTATTTTTCTTTCTTTCTGTTGGGCAAAATATAACCCCTCTGCCAACAACGTTGTCTTAACTCTTATCGTAAGATTAAAACCAAACTTTCCCACTTTCTCTTCTCTTTCCACTTATGAAATGTCCAAGACTTTAAAAATAACACGTACCGCTAAATTTATAACATATGTCAGTCAATCCATAAGAATGAAAAACATTTCGGTGGGCACCTCTCTATCGCCATTATCTCTCCGCTATTATTTAGAATTTCTTTAATTTAGGTAACTGTCTCCTCTATGATACAGTAATTTAAATACAACTCAATACATTATTCCAGCAGATCATTTAGGCAACAGACACCGTCTTGCATTGAAATTCGCTTCGCTATTATTTTGAATGAATTAGTCTATCAATTTAACCTTAACAATCTATTAAAATGTTCAGTTTATATCTTATACAAACACTAGCGACCGTATCTTTCCAGGCAAAACATACAAATATTTGAATTACAATCAAAAATTCAGATTTTAGTCTGAGCATTTGCCGGGAACCGAACTCAGGTCTCAAGCTTTAAAGGCAGCTATTTTAACCACTGAACCACCAATGCTATTTGAAAGATTAAGACTCTCCACAAATAAACCCACTTTACAATTGTCTGTATTCGTAAAATCAAGACACATTTACATTTACATTACATTTAAGTCATTTAGCAGACGCTCTTATCCAGAGCGACTTACAAATTGGTGCATTCACCTTATGATATCCAGTGGAACAACCACTTTACAATAGTGCATCTAAATCTTTTAAGGGGGGGGGGGGGGGGGGGGTTAGAAGGATTACTTTATCCTATCCTAGGTATTCCTTAAAGAGGTGGGGTTTCAGGTGTCTCCGGAAGGTGGTGATTGACTCCGCTGACCTGGCGTCGTGAGGGAGTTTGTTCCACCATTGGGGTGCCAGAGCAGCGAACAGTTTTGACTGGGCTGAGCGGGAACTGTACTTCCTCAGAGGTAGGGAGGCGAGCAGGCCAGAGGTGGATGAACGCAGGGCCCTTGTTTGGGTGTAGGGCCTGATCAGAGCCTGAAGGTACGGAGGTGCCGTTCCCCTCACAGCTCCGTAGGCAAGCACCATGGTCTTGTAGCGGATGCGAGCTTCAACTGGAAGCCAGTGGAGAGAGCGGAGGAGCGGGGTGACGTGAGAGAACTTGGGAAGGTTGAACACCAGATGGGCTGCGGCGTTCTGGATGAGTTGTAGGGGTTTAATGGCACAGGCAGGGAGCCCAGCCAACAGCGAGTTGCAGTAATCCAGACGGGAGATGACAAGTGCCTGGATTAGGACCTGTGCCGCTTCCTGTGTGAGGCAGGGTCGTACTCTGCGAATGTTGTAGAGCATGAACCTACAGGAACGGGTCACCGCCTCGATGTGACACGTCACTATCGAGACAATTCCCAGAAAAATTGCCCTAATTTAAAGGTCCAAGCGTTATTCCGGCTATGATTCTCCCATGCCAAATTAATAGATTAGCAGTCAAAGAATAAAATCGACATTTATTGACTTTTAATCGACATTTATTGACTTTTTTTAATAAAAAAAGTCGATTATGTTTACTCATGCAACGTTACTTTACTACATCACATTAATCACGCAATGATAATTAGTTTGATGGAAACCTTAGGCTTTGTACGACATTATAAATTACGTGGAGATTCCATTTTAATTCGCTCTAACTTGATGGAAAACCGTTTATTCAATACATTCCTCAACTCCCCTGGTACTGGGGAGAAAAACAAAACATTTTTGGTCCTTAAGGGCAGTTTTATTTCAAATGTTGTACCCAGACGGAGATAATCCAATAAGCGTTATATACACTGCTCAAAAAAATAAAGGGAACACTTAAACAACACAATGTAACTCCAAGTCAATCACACTTCTGTGAAATCAAACTGTTCACTTAGGAAGCAACACTGATTGACAATACATTTCACATGCTGTTGTGCAAATGGTATAGACAAAAGGTGGAAATTATAGGCAATTAGCAAGACACCCCCAATAAAGGAGTGATTCTGCAGGTGGTGACCACAGACCACTTCTCAGTTCCTATGCTTCCTGGCTGATGTTTTGGTCACTTTTGAATGCTGGCGGTGCTCTCACTCTAGTGGTAGCATGAGACGGAGTCTACAACCCACACAAGTGGCTCAGGTAGTGCAGCTCATCCAGGATGGCACATCAATGCGAGCTGTGGCAAGAAGGTTTGCTGTGTCTGTCAGTGTAGTGTCCAGAGCATGGAGGCGCTACCAGGAGACAGGCCAGTACATCAGGAGACGTGGAGGAGGCCGTAGGAGGGCAACAACCCAGCAGCAGAACCGCTACCTCCGCCTTTGTGCAAGGAGGAGCACTGCCAGAGCCCTGCAAAATGACCTCCAGCAGGCCACAAATGTGCATGTGTCTGCTCAAACCGTCAGAAACAGACTCCATGAGGGTGGTATGAGGGCCCGACGTCCACAGGTGGGGGTTGTGCTTACAGCCCAACACCGTGCAGGACGTTTGGCATTTGCCAGAGAACACCAAGATTGGCAAATTCGCCACTGGCGCCCTGTGCTCTTCACAGATGATAGCAGGTTCACACTGAGCACATGAGCACATGTGACAGACGTGACAGAGTCTGGAGACGCCGTGGAGAACGTTCTGCTGCCTGCAACATCCTCCAGCATGACCGGTTTGGCGGTGGGTCAGTCATGGTGTGGGGTGGCATTTCTTTGTGGGGCCGCACAGCCCTCCATGTGCTCGCCAGAGGTAGCCTGACTGCCATTAGGTACCGAGATGAGATCCTCAGAGCCCTTGTGAGACCATATGCTGACACATGCACATTTGTGGCCTGCTGGAGGTCATTTTGCAGGGCTCTGGCAGTGCTACTCCTTGCACAAAGGCGGAGGTAGCGTTCCTGCTGCTGGGTTGTTGCCCTCCTACGGCCTCCTCCACGTCTCCTGATGTACTGGCCTGTCTCCTGGTAGCGCCTCCATGCTCTGGACACTACGCTGACAGACACAGCAAACCTTCTTGCCACAGCTCGCATTGATGTGCCATCCTGGATGAGCTGCACTACCTGAGCCACTTGTGTGGGTTGTAGACTCCGTCTCATGCTACCACTAGAGTGAGAGCACTGCCAGCATTCAAAAGTGACCAAAACATCAGCCAGGAAGCATAGGAACTGAGAAGTGGTCTGTGGTCACCACCTGCAGAATCACTCCTTTATTGGGGGTGTCTTGCTAATTGCCTATAATTTCCACCTTTTGTCTATTCCATTTGCACAACAGCATGTGAAATTTATTGTCAATCAGTGTTGCTTCCTAAGTGGACAGTTTGATTTCACAGAAGTGTGATTGACTTGGAGTTACATTGTGTTGTTTAAGTGTTCCCTTTATTTTTTTGAGCAGTGTAGTTCTATCGTTAGGGTAAAATAACCAAAAGTGGACACTCTCTAATCAGTTTCTAGAGCTCAATTGCCCAGATTTTGTAGACTAGTTTAATAGTGCTTAAAACCTTATCTTTATCAAATGATCCATTAAAGATACCAACTCAAAACCTACGTACGTCTACGAATAGGTGGTTTAAATTGTATCTAATTATATTCTCAGCATTACTTTATCAAATCTCGAGTAATCGATTATACACACATTCAATTTATCATGTTTTCATATATTCACAGAATCCATATAAAATGTAAGAAATGCTTAGGTACTCACACAGAACTTTAAGGATCCCCCACATAGGATTGGTCAGATGTTCACACAGAACTGGTTCGATACTCACACAGAACATCAGAACATAATTAAAAGGTTACCCACACAGAGTCAACCTAACCCCGCTCACACAGAACGCTCCTACAAATATTACCTAGTGATTCCATAACAAAATACTCACACAGAGTAACCCAGGGCATACCTGACTAGCACATTTAAAATAATTGGAATTCACCACTTCTGAAGGTCTCTTAAACAGTCACACAGACACACAGAGTGAGGTCCTTCTCCCAATAGGGCTTCACCAAGTACCATGTTTCACACAGAACACACAGTCACCCTGGCCCCTCACCCCCATAGACCGCACCAATCCCCACTGTGATCAATTCAGTGTCGGGACGGCTCTAGTCGCCCGCAACCGAACGATAGCAGAGGATTCTTTGAGTCCGCAAACTTTCAGATTACTCTCCTCTGACTCGGCCCTGTTTACGCCTCCAAGGTGCACTCTCTTTCAAAGGAATACACTCAGAGCCCACGTAACAGAGGCTTATCTAAAAACTCGACTTCAAGTGTGTGTGGTTCGCTCACCTCTTTCTTTAAAAAAAAAACTCTGTTCGAGATGTAGTATCCACTCGGCTCGCTGCCTCTCAGATCAAATGTTGGTCCATCTGCTTCGTTCCCGAAGTGTGGTTTCCCTGAGATCCCAAGTTTAAGGGGTCCCTCGTGCACGATTTCCCTAGATCGTCAGGAACGGTCACCGAGTGAAGATTCACATCCCGCCGCTGCCACCAAATGTTGTGGTAATTTCTTGTATTACTCAATGAAGAGAGAGCCAACCACACACAAGTCAGAGTTATATTATAAAGTCCATCTTTAATTATATATGAGCTTCACCATAGCCCTTTTTGACTCACAGATGAATTCAGTGTCTATAAATGAATTCTCTGAGAGTCCTTACAAAACAATTCTTAGTATCATTTATAGCCAAGACACATCCCTCTCAACTCACATGATGAAGAACAGATCTTAGGAACATTACAAAGAACCTTTTACTTGAAAGAGGAGTATCCCATAGCTAGATAGCATTAGCTATAAAGTATCGTTCAGTTTGGTCTCCTAAAACATTACCTCATCCAATGGCATACATCAATTGTCAATTCTAGATACTCTCATCTCAAATACACCCCCCCCCTGGACAAGCTCAGAAAAGACGGTGAGCCTCTTAGGTCATATACTAGGTCAAGATAAGGGCAACCTCAGAGGGGACATACAATAGTTACAGACACATTCCCATAAGAAGACAAGCCTCCATTCTGTCCTCCTCCCCTTCTGATATTCTTCATAGCATCACATGGTTTAACAGATATATTGACATATGAAGACAAGCCTGACCTCTCCCCTCTCTGGGCCCCAAGTGACTAAGCCCTAGCTGAGAAGGGATAACTGCAACTGCCAACAGTATAGTCCAAAATAAGACATTCTAATGACAAGTATAAAATAAAACATCTTATTTATCTATGTTACCTAACTAATTCTGATTCAGCCACGACAATAATTAGTATGGTAACTATGCTAAGCTTAAGTGCTCTGCGGTATGTATACAAAGCCCTATTTGCAAACACATGTCCCTTCTCTCTCTCTCTTGTGGTGACATAATGACTGGGTGACCAAGGACTTCAATATGCCCTATCAATGTCCTTTTGAATGAGGCATATTGATTTTCCACACTACATACTCATCGACTGGTGTCATCTAAGTCCCTTCGTTTGGGTGACTCACTGGTCGTCCTTGCCAGCGATGCCACAAATAACTCTCTCTGCCTCTTGTCAGGGGTAGTTTCTGGGATGCCATATGGTGCTTTGATTTCCCCCTCTCAGCCCTACAGAACTTATGACTAACTAATGTCCACATCAACTGCTGCCATGTGTTCAGCCATTTCCCCGCCTCAGTTAAAGAGCCAGCTACCCCAATCAGCTACTGTACTTTATGAAGGTCCCTACTATCTAATTGGCAAAGTGTTAGATTATTTGGTTCGTTGATTCCTGGACTTGCGAAATGTCAGACCCACCATCTCACATGAGCTTGGTCATTGACGCATAGAGTATTTTTCTGTTTCGCTTGTTTGTTATCTTTCAACGTAAAACACGTAGAGCCTTATCTGAGATATCAGGTGAAGATGATAAGACCATGACAGAGGGAGAGGCAGTGGGGACATTTCTCCCAGGCAGGGAGTCAGTGGAAGACTGAATTGGACCTGATAAACCAGGATTGGGAGATTACCTCGGGCAGATGTAGTGAAGGGATTTCAGCAACCGACTACAACCGACAGCAACTGACAAGCTGGAGCGAAAGTTTGATTTATTACTTGCCAAAGCCTTGAGCCTAAAGACCGAAGACATTGTAGAGCGGTTGTGCTGAAGGCAATCCCCATTGAATCCTAACTCAGGCCGAATGCAGACGAATTGGATAAGTTATTGGGCGAAGCACTGATACAAAATGTATCTGTTATTGCATCTATAGATGTTCCTAAAGGATGAAGAGAAACTGTCTATGCAACACTGATTTAAAATGCATGGGTTTCATTGTACGCTTTAAGAAAATTAAGCAAGTGTTGTAAAGTTTTGGTCCCATGTTTCATGAGCTGAAATAAAAAATCCCAGACATTTTCCTTACGCACAAAAAGCTTATTTCTCTCAAATGTTGTGCACAAATTTGTTTACATCCCTGTTAGTGAGCATTTCTCCTTTGCCAAGATAATCCATCCACCTGACAGGTGTGGCATATCAAGAAGCTGATTAAATAGCATGATCATTACACATTGTGCTTGGGACAATAAAAGGCCACTCTATATGGTGCAGTTTTGTCACACAACACAATGCCACAGATGTCTCAAGTTTTGAGAGAGCGTGCAATTGGCATGCTGACTTGGTAAATATTCACCTTCGATGGCTACTAGCTCGTTGGAGCAGTGTGCCCTTCAGAGATGAATCCCGGTTTCGACTGTACCGGGCAGATGTCGTGTGGGCGAGTGGTTTGCTGATGTCAACATTGTGAACAGAGTGCCCCATGGTGGCGGTGGGGTTATGGTATGGGCAGGCATAAGCTGTGGGCAACGAACACAATTGCATTTTATTGATGCCAATTTTAATGCACAGAGATACCATGAGGAGATCCTGAGGTCCATTGTCATGCCATTCATCCGCTGTATCAGCATGATAATGCACAGCCCCATGTTACAAGGATCTGTACACAATTCCTGGAAGCTGAAAATGTCCTAGTTCTTCCATGGCCTGCGTACTCACCGAACATGTCACCCACTGAGCATGTTTGGGATGCTCTGGACCGACATGTATGACAGTGAGTTCCAATTCCCGCCAAAATCCAGCAACTTCACACAGCCATTGCAGAGGCATGGGACAACATTCCACATGCCACAATCAACAGCCTGATCAACTCTATGTGAAGGAGATGTGTCGCGCTGAATGAGGCAAATGGTGGTCACACCAGACACTGACTGGTTTTCTGATCCACGCCCCTACTTTTTTTTAAGCTATCTGTGACCAACAGATGCATATCTGTATTTCCAGTCATGTGAAATTCATAGATTAGGACCAAAATAATGTATTTGTATTGACTGATTTCATTATATGATCCTTAACTCAGTAAAATCTTTGAAATTGTTGCATGTTGCATTTATATTTGTGTTCAGTGTATAAGTGGTAACGGTATACTCCATGTAGAAAACACACTTTACCCAGATTCCTTGGATCTGTTTTTTGGATCTGGTTTGGAAGTGCCTGATGCATATTTGATCTCTAATGTGAACCACGGGATGCTTGCGATTATGAGGTCATCATTAGTCTCTTCTGAAAGGTATCCTCTAGTTTGTGTGAGAGATTGTCTCAAGGAGCAATGCCTTATGTTCTGTCATCACCATTATGTATCAATTTCCCAGTTTCATTCTGTGTCATCCTACTTTTCTAATATTCTGATTCATAGTTAAATGGTGGTTACCAATCTATTTATGTTCCTCTCTCAACAGTACAGGGAAAGCATCACTATACTCCTAAATCTTGTGAATTAATCTTTCATTGGTTGTGACCGTAGCCTGTTGCTCTGGTCCATATGAACTGATTTGACAGATTGGAACCCAGGCTTTTGCATGTCGACGAGTCAAAGTTCTCTCTTTTGTCCACTGTCCTTAAGGCCACGCTCTGATTAACACTGACACTTTTTTAGGCTTTGATTGCACAGACAAGGATGATGTGCCCTTTACTTTCTAAACTCCCGTTACACTGATCCCACCCAAATCTGCCTACCTGATGACTCGGGTGAACATTAGGTCACGTAAATAAATTGTGGTGACAGTTCACTTGAACCCTCTGTCATGAGGGACATAATCGCTGACTCGTGTTAATCTCTGAAGACCGTAACTTGTCGACAGTAAGACTCACTTCTTCAACCACATGATTTATTGTTTTGATAACAGTGACTAACTTGGACTTGGAACTAGTTGGAACAATCACTTGGACACACCTACTGTAAGCCAATGCAATTTGTCTTATTCAACCTATCCAGTGGCGACCCGTCATTCAGGGCAGAGCCCAACCTGTTTTGCAATATATATATATATATATATATATATATATATATATATATATATATATATATATATATATATATATTACACAGTACCAGTCATAAGTTTGGACACACCTACTCATTCAAGGGTTTTTCTTTATTTGTACTATTTTGTACATTGTAGAATAATAGTGAAGACATGATGTGTTGTTGCCTACCATCACCCCCTGGGGGCGTCCCGTCAGGAACTCAAGGATCCAGTTGCAGAGGGAGGTGTTCAGTCCCAGGGTCCTTAGCTTAGTGATGAGCTTGGAGGGCACTATGGCGTTGAACGCTGAGCTATAGTCAGTGAACAGCATTCTCACGTACTGTTCCAGTCAGAAGTTTGGACACACCTACTCATTCAAGGGTTTTTATTTATTTGTACTATTTTGTACATTGTAGAATAATAGTGAAGACATTAAAACTATGGAATAACACATATGGAATCATGTAGTAAACAAAAAAGTGTTAAACAATCAAAATATATTTTAGGTTTTATATTCTTTCAAGTAGCCACCATTTGCCTTGATGACAGCTTTGCACACTCTTGGCATTCTCTCTACCAGCTTCACCTGTAATGCTTTTACAACAGTCTTGAAGGAGTTCCCACATAGGCTGAGCACTTGTTGGCTTCTTTTCCTTAACTCTGCGCTCCAACTCATCCCAAACCATCTCAATTGGGTTGAGGTCGGGTGATTGTGGAGGCCAGGTCATCTGATGCAGCACTCCATCACTCTCCATTTTGGTCAAATAGCCCTTACACAGCCTGGAGGTGTGTTTTGGGTCATTGTCCTGCTGAAAAACAAATTATAGTCCCACTAAGCGCAAACCAGATGGGATTGCATATCGCTGCAGAATGCTGTGGTAGCCATGCTGGTTAATTCAAGGGTGCCTTGAATTCTAAATAAATCACTGACAGTGTCACCAGCAAAGCACACCCACACCATCACACTTCCTCCTCCATGCTTCACGGTGGGAACCACACATGTGGAAATCATCTGTTCACCTACTCTGCATCTCACAAAGACACGGTGGGTTGGAACCAAAAACCAAAGAACAGATTTCCACTGGTCTAATGTCCATTGCTCGTGTTTCTTGAGCCAAGCAAGTCTCTTCTTCTTATTGGTGCCCTTTAGTAGTGGTTTCTTTGCAGTAATTCGACCATGAAGGCCTGATTCACGCGGTTTCCTCTGAACAGCTGATGTTGAGATGTGTCTGTTACTTCAACTCTGTGAAGCATTTATTTGGGCTGCAATCTGAGGTGCCAGTTATCTATAATGAACTTATCCTCTGCAGCAGAGGTCAATTCTGGGTCTTCCATTCCCGTGGCGGTCCTCATGAGAGCAAGTTTCATCATAGCGCTTGATGGTTTTTGCAACTACACTGAAATTTTGCGAATTGACTGACCTTCATGTTTTAAAGTAATGATGGACTGTCGTTTCTCTTTGCTTATTTGAGCTGTTCTTGCCATAATATGCACTTGGTCTTTTACCAAATAGGGCTATCTTCTGTATACCACCCCTACCTTGTCACAACACAACTGATTGATGAAATGCATTCCAGGTGACTACTTCATGAAGCTGGTTGAGAGAATGCCAAGGGTGTGCAAAGCTGTCGTCAAGGCAAATGGTGGCTAATTTAAAGAATCTCAAATACAGTATAAAATATATTTTGATTTATTTAACACTTTTTTGGTTACTACATGATTCCATATGTGTTATTTCATAGTTGTGATGTCTTCACTATTATTGAAGAATGTAGAAAATAGTAAAAATAAAGAAATACCCTGGAATGAGTAGGTGTGTCCAACCTTTAGACTGATATATATATATATATATATATATATATATATATATACACTGCTCAAAAAAATAAAGGGAACACTTAAACAACACAATGTAACTCCAAGTCAATCACACTTCTGTGAAATCAAACTGTCCACTTAGGAAGCAACACTGATTGACAATAAATTTCACATGCTGTTGTGCAAATGGAATAGACAAAAGGTGGAAATTATAGGCAATTAGTAAGACACCCCCAAAAAAGGAATGGTTCTGCAGGTGATGACCACACACCACTTCTCAGTTCCTATGCTTCCTGGCTGATGTTTTGGTCACTTTTGAATGGTGGCGGTGCTTTCACTCTAGTGGTAGCATGAGACGGAGTCTACAACCCACACAAGTGGCTCAGGTAGTGCAGTTCATCCAGGATGGCACATCAATGCGAGCTGTGGCAAAAAGGTTTGCTGTGTCTGTCAGCGTAGTGTCCAGAGCATGGAGGTGCTACCAGGAGACAGGCCAGTACATCAGGAGACGTGGAGGAGGCCGTAGGAGGGCAACAACCCAGCAGCAGGAGCGCTACCTCCACCTTTGTGCAAGGAGGTGCACTGCCAGAGCCTTGCAAAATGACCTCCAGCAGGCCACAAATGTGCATGTGTCTGCTCAAACGGTCAGAAACAGACTCCATGAGGGTGGTATGAGGGCCCGACGTCCACAGGTGGGGGTTGTGCTTACAGCCCAACACCGTGCAGGACGTTTGGCATTTGCCAGAGAACACCAAGATTGGCAAATTCGCCACTGGCGCCCTGTGCTCTTCACAGATGAAAGCAGGTTCACACTGAGCACATGAGCACATGTGACAGACGTGACAGAGTCTGGAGACGCCGTGGAGAATGTTCTGCTGCCTGCAACATCCTCCAGCATGACCGGTTTGGCGGTGGGTCAGTCATGGTGTGGGGTGGCATTTCTTTGTGGGGCCGCACAGCCCTCCATGTGCTCGCCAGAGGTAGCCTGACTGCCATTAGGTACCGAGATGAGATCCTCAGACCCCTTGTGAGACCATATGCTGACACATGCACATTTGTGGCCTGCTGGAGGTCATTTTGCAGGGCTCTGGCAGTGCACCTCCTTGCACAAAGGCGGAGGTAGCGGTCCTGCTGCTGGGTTGTTGACCTCCTACGGCCTCCTCCACGTCTCCTGATGTACTGGCCTGTGTCCTGGTAGCGCCTCCATGCTCTGGACACTACGCTGACAGACACAGCAAACCTTTTTGCCACAGCTCGCATTGATGTGCCATCCTGGATGAACTGCACTACCTGAGCCACTTGTGTGGGTTGTAGACTCCGTCTCATGCTACCACTAGAGTGAAAGCACCGCCAGCATTCAAAAGTGACCAAAACATCAGCCAGGAAGCATAGGAACTGAGAAGTGGTGTGTGGTCACCACCTGCAGAACCATTCCTTTTTTGGGGGTGTCTTACTAATTGCCTATAATTTCCACATTTTGTCTATTCCATTTGCACAACAGCATGTGAAATTTATTGTCAATCAGTGTTGCTTCCTAAGTGGACAGTTTGATTTCACAGAAGTGTGATTGACTTGGAGTTACATTGTGTTGTTTAAGTGTTCGCTTTATTTTTTTGAGCAGTGTATATAATTTGTTTTGGCTGTTTTGTGTGTTATTTTGGCATTAATATGTGTCACATATCAGTTTGCAAACAATGTAAAAAAATATATATAGAATTGAGTTAATAAAGCCACATGCGAACATTGTCTCTTTTTTGCTTGCTTGAGTAAATGCAGGTGTTTCAGCCTAGCTCAATGCTTTCTGTGTTAGTGGTGGTGCAGCCAGCGGGAAAATACGGAGCGTAGGGGTTGGTAATGTTCTCTAGTTGCGGCGTGATTGTCTCAGTGTTCTTTCAGTCATGGGGGCACTACGTCACCACAAAATATATGGGTAGAGCTCGGAAATTCAAGCCCCTTGTGTGCTGCCATGGAGTTACATTAGAAGTGCCCATCCAAGAAGGCTCAAGGTCACTGGACACAGATAAAGTGACGTAAAATCACGTTATATCTACAGTAGCTTTGATTGGACTGATCATGTCAACATCATACTTTCAAAATCTTAGCCAGCAAGCTAGCAGTCATCATCATGAATCAAGCTGACAATCTACTGGCAAATCCTTTTCAGTCCTTGTCATATGAAGAGAAATAATGAAGAGAAATTATAGATAAAACGTATCAATGCTCATCGGCCATTGGACATAAACATTACACAACAAGTTGGAAATCGCAAATTCAACATTGAGTGGTTTGGAAGGCATCAGTGGCTAACTGCAAGCATTGCAAAGCAATCACTAGCCTCCTTCCTATTCAGTGGAGTGGGTGTGTTGTCCAAGTCTGGGTTTAAAGGTCTCTTTGCCAAGCTTAAAAGGGTAAACATTGGCCATGCTGTCAATCAAGCATTACTTCTGGCCCGCTCAAAACAACTGGGAAATCTCAGTCTTTAGTGAGTTCAAGACAACTGGGAACTCTGGAAAAATTGAGCTCCGATTGGGAAAATACGTTTTGAATGGACATCCAACTCGGAATTGCAAGTCGGGAACTCGGGCATCTTTCTAGAGCTCCGACCTGAATTTCACTGACATCATCATGATTCGACCTTGTTCATATTACATAATTTATGCTGCTGCATAAATTATGTAATATGCCAGGGAGACATGTATACTGTAGCTAAGAAAGTAATACTAAGTGTATGTTGTGTAGTAAGCTTTTAGCAGCCCATGTGCCTCACCCTGATAATTTGTTCAATTTTCCCCTAATAATTTAGCCTACAGTTCTGACTTGGTGGTGCACATGTAGCCTATAGCCTGTTTTAGAGAAATGTAATCATTGAATATTGAAAGAGCTTTCATTGTCTGCTTACATTCCCCCTTTATTTATCCTATCGTTCTGACTTGGTGTATACGGGGAATACTGTAAGATCGGCCCATGTTCTGAATTCTGTCGCTGTACATTTCAAAAGTGCTGAACAAATAGTTATTTTGACCAGGTCCGTCCTAGCTTGCTCATTAATGTCTTAATCGACATTACGGATTGCCTCTTATCCGCTTGTTGTCCCCTTATGCCATAGTTTGTACATCTCAATTGTCAGTAGTAACCACAGCTTAAGCAATCAGCCATATCAGCTATGGCATTAAATGAGGCTGAATGAACTGTTTTGCTGGCAGACAAGGCTCCGCTGATCGCCAGGTGTAGCAGAGGTAAGGTGTTGGGACTGCTGTTGGGACTCTGCTGGTGGGACAGCTTTATGTACACCGTAACAGTTTGTGGGCACCGTTTGTCACCGTTATAGTGCAATTAATGTATTGCTTAGTGTTGTGTTTTGGCTTTGCTGGCATGTATTCCACATTTTTGGGGGGGGAGTTTGCCCCATGAAGATTTACATGCTAAAATCGGCACTGATCCTGTTATATTATGGGATTATAATTTGGTATGCCCTCACGTTGTTGATATTGAATGATGTTTGCTGCCTTCCCCTTGACATTCCCCTAAACAAGCCCTACTTGGGGCAACCTGCCCATATTCTGCATTACCGAAGAGCTTGGCACACCACCAGCGTTGAGTAATTCAGCCCATTATCCAAATTGAGGTGTGTGGAGGCTGAGTCTTGGCGAAGCAGAACCTGCCTGCGGGGCCCAAAAAAATGCAGCTGCCAGAGGAAATGTTAAGCGCCCAAAATGTGTCAGTACATTTGGTGCCAGACTCTACAGTACATATTTTGGGAGTAACCTGAAAATGCTGATCTATTGGTTGGCGCCAACCAGGTTTTTGTTGATGTATTCTGGGAAGATTCATATTAATAGCTCCAACTCATTGGTCCATTCTTGAGATGCAGAATAACGTTTGGAGAGGGAGGGAGGAGAATAACTTTTGGAGAGAGAGGGAGGTTTGGAAGCGAAGGAGTGAGAAGTGTACTGAAAAAATTAAATGATGCACTGTCAAGTGTCACTTCCAATTTATTATAATATTTTTTTTTACTATTGATAGTTATATTAGGTATAACACATCAATTTATTTACAGTTACTGTGCACCAAGGCTAACTTTTTTCAAGATCAAAGATCATCCTTTTATGAGCAACTACAAGTTTGTTTTTAGTTTCCAGTGTTGAATTTGAGCCCACATCCTCTGCTTGAGGCAACAGGGTTGTCTCTAGGAGTGTTGTTTTTGGATGGCCAACATGAGCAAGGCTGGACAATAAGTAATGGAAGAACACATTGACTGTGGTACAGTACTTCTGTTGACCTCAAGGGGGGGGGGGGGGTCAAATCAATAGGAACATCCTGTTTTCTTTTTCCTCCAGACTTATTACACATCTTCCAATAAACGAGGTGTTTTCCCAGTGCACACTTAAAGCAAGTTCAGTGGAACAGATGAGCAGTCACTTTTTCCTTGTCTTTTCATACATCTTAGGACTGAACAGCGAAGTGACTGCTGCTGCTCTCAGGGTGGTGTGGGTTTTTGAGGGAAAGACAAACAATAGGAACATTATTGCCCCTTTAGGGAGGCTAAGCACAGATACATGTTTACAAAGAGGGCCTAGCGGTACAGAGACGGAGACAGCATGTGGATTGCCTGTCTGTAATTACCCCTGCATGGGCACTCCTCTCTGCTTATCTGCCCGGACAGAGGATTGTATACAATATCTGTAGCCATGCTCAGAAAACATTTAATCGCCCCTGCAAAAGCAAACTGCTATAAGCCCAGCGGCAGGCTGGCAGGCGAGAGGGTATTTGTAAAGATGGCTGTCTTGCTGTGGGCTGGCTGGGGCCTGGGCAGCATGTTGGGGCTGTGGAGTCCGGAGGTGTTGCTGGGCTGGAAGTACTGAGGATGCCATTCGGCAGGTAATACCACAGCATTCAATAGTTGTCAGGTTGTATGCCATCAAAACAACCCTCCCCAACAAAGTGTCACACAGCGAATTACTGTTTACCATGATTATATATTGGCTATCGAGATTGATTGTCACATTGCGGTTGTTTATATCATCTTATATGCGGCTGTATATGATGAAAGGTCCACATCAAGTTAACTGTATGTATCACATAGTACATACTGTAAGTAACTATCTACAGCATAACCACAGGGACCAACTAACCTAATCTACAGTCTGGAAAAGGAAAACCCAGTCCCTCTTGGCAGATCCGGAAGATCAGGATGTTGAAGGTTAAGTGATCCACCCAATGGGAAGGAGGCTGTCACTCAAACCCACCCCCCACCCCACCATCTGCAGAGCCCCAGCCCTCATCAGACAGAGATTATGCTCCTCACAGTGTGATCTGAAGGGACTTTCACAGCAGGCTGAATCCAGACCACGACTGCCCAGAACACAACAGGAGGGGGACTGTTTGCACATATTTGCAACACTGTATATAGACATATGACATTTGAAATGTCTTTATTCTTTTGGAACTTTTGTGAGTGTATTGTTTACTGTTCATTTTTGTTTATTTCACTTTTGTTTATTATCTACTTCACTTGCTTTGGCAACGTAAACATATGTTTCCCATGCCATTAATGCCCCTTAAATGTAATTTAATTGAGAGAGAGAGAGACACAGAGAGAGAGACACAGAGAGAGAGACACAGAGAGAGACACAGAGAGAGACAGAGACACAGAGAGACACACAGAGAGAGACAGAGACACAGAGAGAGACACAGAGAGAGACACAGAGAGAGAGACACAGAGAGAGACACACAGAGAGAGACAGAGACACAGAGAGAGACACAGAGAGACAGAGAGACACAGAGACACAGAGAGAGACAGAGAGAGACAGAGAGACAGAGAGAGAGACAGAGAGAGAGAGACACAGAGAGAGACAGAGACAGAGAGAGACACAGAGAGAGACACAGAGAGAGACAGAGACAGAGAGAGAGACACAGAGAGAGACAGAGACAGAGAGAAGCAAACTGATGGTGATTTAACATCTTGGCTGCTTGCTGTGAAGATGCTACAGTATTTTGATACTATCCCAAGTCATCTGTTCCCACGTCTTGTAGAGCACATGTGGTATGCAATGTAAAACGTGTGTTTGGTGGAATGCATTTACAGTATAAAGCACTGCTAAAGCCACAGCTACATTTTTGAGAGTTTTATTTTTGTTGTTGAGTCTGAGTGGGGGCATATGTTACTAAGTAGAGCAGATCAGAATTCTGAACATGTTGAATTCTATTCAGGATTGTTATGAGTGACCAGCAGCAAGGCTGTAAGGTCGAACCATTTATACAGACTCCCCCACAACCAATATCTACACACAACCATTAAAATCATTTGGAATGTACGTACCAGAGAGATGTTCTTACCTAGTCCAAAGCCTCAGGTTAAAGCGTTGACCTAAATTACACCAGAACATTTCCATGAATTCTGTGAATCTTTGCATGGCAGTATGCTAACTTTGGCTTTCTTCTCTCCATAGCAGATGGAGCCCAGCCTGAGCTCTTCATTTTCCACCAGTCGTGCGCCCTGAAGAAGGACGAAGGGCCCTGCAAGGCATTAAAGGAGCGTTTCTACTTCGACATTGACACGGGCCGCTGTGAGGCCTTCGAGTTCGGCGGCTGCAGAGGCAACGCCAACAATTTTGAGACCTTGGAGGCGTGTGAGGAAATGTGCCTGGTGTCTGGTGAGTTTTTGGCACCTTTCTCTGATTTCTCTGCAGGTCAAATGTAAAAATGTGCCTCTGTTGATGTGTGAAGAATTATTCATTTTTGTACCAAGTATCATTCTGTGTATTCAGAAAGACTCTTATTTTATTTAGACAGATGAAGCAAGCACACACATGTTCTCCAGGAAATGTGCAGTATCTTTTGTAGATTTTATTTCCTTTACTAGGAATGATAAGATGTTCCCTGGTAAACCAATTCACTGATTACTATGTTGTTGGTTTCCGTCCTTTTCAAAACAATTATCCGCCATGTTGCCAAAATATGAAAATAGATTAGACACTGAGTACGCTTGCATGCATACAATAATGTGATTATTGTTGATAGTCAGGTTAACATAATAGTTTGATTAAAACGATTACATGCTTTGCAAGAAGAACGATTTCCCTAATAAGCCTGTTTCCATGGACTCATCTGAGATCAGATGGCACTCTGATAAATGCAGAAATTACCAATCAAAATAAAAGTTCTACCGTCTTGTTTTTGTGAAAACTATTTGATTCTATTTCTAAGATGCATAGTAAAAAAAAAATCCAAACACACTTCACTCACACATAAGAGGTCCTCGCACATGCACAGATCAAATACACCCCTGGAATAATTCAAACAATTGCTCAGAAAACCAGGTGTTTTAATCGGCTTATGCTTACTTGGATTTTGAGGCCGATTTAAGATAAGCAGAGTAAAGTGTTTACGTGACTAATGCCATACTCGGCCTTCTGCCATAATCAGTTTAATATCGAATTAGGATTGTGCATGTAAATTTACTCACTGTTTTTGAGCCAGTAAACACGATGACATCATCGACGTAGTTGGTTTGGCAGCTTTCATTGTAGAAAAGCAGGGAGTTTCCAGTGTTCTATCATATGTTCAAGTCAGCAGTATAGTTTTCGCGCTTTATGGTTTTGTGTGGAATGCTGTCGTTAGACTGTCAGACCAAACTCTCACTCCCAAACACATTCCCAATGCCGTTCTGAGAAAGTTTGGATGTTCCATTCCGAGAAAGTTTGCATATTTCTCTGTCAAACTATCAGCCAAATCTATTGTCAAGCCTGGGACAATGGCGCTGTTGGCTTGATTGGCTATGTGAAAAAGACTGACATCCAGGGTCATTGTCGTTGTAGAAACGATTGGGCTGATAATAATATTATGTGGTACGTGTGTAGCGTCTGAGTTTGTTAGAAGGGACATAAAAGTTAGCTAAATTACAGAAAACAAAGCGAGTTGTTCAATCCACACTGTAATATGTGCACAGCAAAAGTGTGTGTGTGTGTGTGTGTGTGTGTGTGTGTGTGTGTGTGTGGGTGTGGGTGTGGGTGTGGGTGTGGGTGTGGGTGTGGGTGTGTGTGTGGGTGCATGCCTGCAATACATTTGTTAGATATTACTGCATGGTCGGAACTAGAAACACAAGCATTTCGCGACACTCGCATTAACACCTGCTAACCATGTGTATATGACCAATAACATTTGATTTGATTTGATTTTGCATTTTGAGTGTTACCTAAACTGTGGGTGTTATTGAAATGAGATAGAAAAGCAGTATTCATAGATGTCGGATCAATATGAATATATCACAGTGGAGAAACCACGTGTGAAACTCTACTTTGTCTGTAGCTAGAAACACTGCTTTCTTAAAAGTGTAATTTATTACGAATGTATGTCTCGATGTCATTGTGGTACAATGTTGTATCATTGTATGCATTATTCAGTTGACGTATAAGGGAATTGTGGGTGAATTTGCATCCTGCTCGGGCCGGTAACACTTTTATAGTATTGTTTTATTTAACATGCCGACGAAACCAGGCATATTGAATTAAATATGAAAATGATGGTAGTCCTGTGAGGTCAGGGTTAACATCCAAATCAAATCACATTTTATTGGTCACATACACATGGTTAGCAGATGGTATTGCTTCTAGATCCGACAGTGCAGCAGTATCTAACAGGTAATATCTAACAAATTCCACATCAAAACCTAATACACACAATCTAGTAAAGGAATGGGATGAGAATATATAAGTATAAAATATATGGATGAGCAGTGACAGGGCAGCTAAGATGCAATAGATAGTAAAGAATAGATAGTGAAGGACACAGTATACAGTATATACACATGAGATGAGTAATGTGAGATATGTAAACATTCTTAAAGTGGCATTATTAAAGTGACTAGTGTTCCATTTATTAAAGTGGCCAATGACATCAAGTCTGTAGGTAGGCAGCCGCCTCTCTGTGCTAGTGATGGCTGTTTAACAATCTGATGGCCTTGAGATAGAAGCTGTTTTTCAATCTCTCTGTCCCAGCTTTGATGCACCTGTACTGACCTCGCCTTCTGGATGGAAGCGGGGTGAACAGGCATTGGCTCGGGTGGTTATTGTCCTTGATTATCTTTTTTGCCTTCCTGTGTTGTAGGTGTCCTGGAGGGCAGATAGTTTGCCCCCGGTGATGCATTGTGCAGACCGCACCACCCTCTGGAGGGTCTTGTGGTTGTGGGCTGTGCAGTTGCCGTACCAGGCGGTGATACGTCTCGACAGGATGCTCTCAATTGTGCATCTGTAAAAGTTAGTGAGGGTTTTCGGTGACAAGCCACATTTTTTCAGCCTCCTGAGGTTGAAGAGTAGCTGTTGCGCCTTCTTCACCACACTGTCTGTGTGCGTGGACCATTTCAGTTTGTCTGTGATATGAACACTGAGGAACTTAACTTTCCACCTTCTCCACTGCTGTCCAGTTGATGTGGATGGGGGGTGCTCCCTTTGCTGTTTCCTGAAGTCCACTATCATCTCTTGTTTTGCTGACGCTGAGTGAGAGGTTATTATCCTGACACCACACTCCGAGGGCCCTCACCTCCTCCCTGTAGGCTGTCTCGTCATTGTTGGTAATCAAGCCTACCACTGTTGTGTCGTCTGCAAACTTGATGATTGAGTTGGAGATGTGCATGGCCACGTGGTCGTGGGTGAACAGAGAGTACAGGAGGGGGCTGAGAACGCACCCTTATGGGGCCCCTGTGTTGAGGGTCAGTTGAGTGGAGATGTTGTTTCCTACCTTCACCATCAGGGGGCGGCCCGTCAGGAAGTCCAGGACCCAGTTGCACAGGGCATGGTCGAGACCTAGGGTCTCAAGCTTAATGATGAGTTTGGAGGGTACTATGTTGTTGAATGCTGAGCTGGAGTCAATCAACAGCATTCTTACATAGGTATTCCTCTTGTCAAGATTGGAAAGGGCAGTGTGCAGTGTGATGGCGATTGCATCGTTTGTTGACCTATTGGGGCGGTAAGCAAATTGAAGTGGGTCTAGGGTGTCAGGTAGGGTGGAGGTGATATGATCCTTGACTAGTCTCTCAAAGCACTTCATGATGGGAGAAGTGAGTGCTACGGGGCGATAGTCATTTAGTTCAGTTACCTTAGCTTTCTTGGGAACAGGAACAATGGTGGCCATCTTGAAGGATATGGGAACAGCAGACTGGGATAGGGATTGATTAAATATGTCCGTAAACACACCAGTCCACAGTCCACAGTCTTTGGTTGCGGGCTGTGTCGATGCCACTGTATTGTCCTCAAAGCACGCAAATAAGTTCTTTAATTTGTCTGGAAGCAAGACGTCAATGTCCTCGACGGGGCTGGTTTTATTTTTGTAATCCGTGATTGTCTGTAGACCCTGCCACATACGTCTCGTGTTCGAGCCGTTGAATTACGGTGGGTAAGTGGTGGGTTGTGTGCTCGCATCCGAAGCCTCAATAGAAGATCACCCCGGCACCCTCTCTTCCGGCGGCGTTGTTTTGGGTCGGCCTCTGGAATCTGTTCAAATGCCCTGGGAGGTGCAGATAAAGGATCTGCTTTGGGAAAGTTGTATTCCTGGTCATAGTGCTGGTTGTACTGGTAAGTTGACGTCTCTCTGATATCCAATAATTCTTCCCGGTTGTATGTAATAACACTTAAGGTTTTCTGGGCTAGCAATGTAATAAATAATACAGAAAAAAAACAAAAAACTGCACAGTTTCCTAAGGACTAGAAGTTGGTATCTCTATCGGCGCCATCTTGCCATCCTGTTCCACTGAAATGAAGTAGTCATAATTATGTCAAGAGACAATGTCACAATGTGCTTCTATTGCTACCAAACCTCACGTGAAAAGAAGAAAAATAACAAACGAAGAAAAGAAAGTCTATGTAGGAGTCAACAGTCAAGGACACATGAAACACCTCAGATATTGTCATGTTGTCACAATGTGACATTTACTTTACTCTCTTAATACCTGCATGTACTGAATGGGAATAATATGAAGACTGTTGTCATAATGGCTTCTTCGCAGGTTAACAGAAATTCTCAAGGAACATATTTCTCTCTCAAAGTCTTAAAAGGAAAATGTTAAACTAATAGGAACACCATTTCATTAATGACAACTCATTTACCTTTTACCTAATCAATCTGTCTGCTCTCCACCAATTTCTGTAAATTCAGACAATGGATGATGATAATGATGATGATAATGATGATGATAATGGATTTATACAACACTTCTCCAGGTGTTCAAAGCGTTTTATGGGTAAAACTCACTTCATTAAGTAGGCTCAAGGCCTTAGTCATAAAGTCCCACACTGTTCCAAGCTTGTGGCAAGACATTGTCGTCATCTTAAACTGCCAAAGAGGACAAAGAATAATGGAATTACTTTGCGAAGCCCACGGCTCATTTTGTTGGCTGCGAGCTCCGTGGCTACAGAGGGCCATATCTCATTACCCCTACTGTGTCAGGGCATTATATGTCACAGAGGTCCCTGGCCTCCTTCCACTCTGGTGCCCTCACCCCTAACACCCTACCACACAAACAGGCTGAACAACATGAGAGTTTAGAAGAATGGGGGAGCCCTGTGTAGATCACAGCTCTAGCTGTAGTCCAGAGCTCCCATTATTTCACTCGCTCCTGGAAATTCCAACGTACACTTACTCAGCTCTGCCAGTTTAGGCCCCTAATCGCTATAGACGTGTTGTGTGGAAGGCTCGTCAAAACTTATACTGACAACTGTAAACGACCCGTAACCTTTTTTACATTGCTGCATAAATGGCATATAAATCGTTGGCCACTGTTCACCTGTATGCAGTCCTCTACTACTCTCAGGAAACACCTCCAACACTACAACACAGTATTATGTCACACCATCAGAGATACAGGACTACTCTCAGGTAGCATCTCCAACACTACAACACAGTATTATGTCACACCATCAGAGATACAGTCTCAGAGAGTTCTCTTCAGACAAGGGGACATCCTTAGTCAATGTGAGTATGGGAGTGTCAACGCGTCAGATGGTGTCAGTGTCAAGGCTTAACCCTGTTTTATTTCTAGCTGGTAAAACTCTTAATTCCTCTTTTAAAGGATATCCTCTCTATCAGTCAGTCCTGATGAAGCTGAGGCCTTATTGTGGGATACATTAGAGTATGAATGGCTCCATCTAGTGGCCATTAGTTTTTAATGCCTCTAACAGAATACAATGGCACAATTGGAATAGTCTTGAAATGCATCCGTCCTGCCTCCCTCCCTCCCTCGTGGATCTGTCATGACTGGATTGTCGTAAGCAAGCTTTCCACCGCATTGCTTTCACCATTTATGTCATGTCAGGTCAATAGTTACTTCAAGGATAGGAGGAGGGAAGGATGTGTTGTCCTTTGTGACTCAGTCGGTAGACCTTGACGTTTGACTCCGTTCCATTAATTACATTCCAGACAGTACAATGAGCCCGTCGTCCTACAGCTCCTCCCACCAGCTTCCTCTGATTACATATATACGCTATATAGCTATATATATATATATATATATATATCTATATACGTATATATATAAATATATACACTGAGTGTACAAAACAGTAAGAACACCTGCTCTGTCCATGACATAGACTGACCAGGTGAATCCAGGTGAAAGCTACACTACATGGCCAAAAGTATGTGGACACCTGTTCCTCGAACATCTCATTCCAAAATCATGGGCTTTAATATGAAGTTGGTCCCGCGTTTGTTGTTATAACAGCACCCATTCCTTTGGGAAGGCTTTCCACTAGATGTTGGAACATTGCTGTGGGGACTTGCTTGCATTCAGCCACAAGAGCATTAGTGATGTCATGCACTGATGTTGGGGCGATTAAGCCTGGCTCGCAGTCGGCGTTCCAATTCATCCCAAAGGTGTTCGATGAGGTTGAGTCAGGGCTCTGTGCAGGCCAGTCAAGTTCTTCCACACCGATCACAACAAAACATTTCTGTATGGACCTCGCTTTGTGCACAGGTGCATTGTCATGCTGAAACAGGAAAGGGCCTTCCCCAAACTGTTTCCATGATGTTGGAAGCACAGAATCATCTAGAATGTCATTGTATGCTGTATCGTTAAGATTTCCCTTCACTGGAACTAAGGGGCCTAGTCCGAACCATGAAAAACAGCCCCAGACCATTATTACTCCTCCACCAAACTTTACAGTTGGCACTATGCATTGGAGCAGGTTGTGTTCTCACCATCAGAGATGCAGGACTAGTCTCAGGTAACACCAGATGGTGAAGCGTGATTCATCACTCCAGAGAACGCATTTCCACTGCTCCAGAGTCCAATGGCGGCAAGCTTCACACCACTCCAGCCAATGCTTGGCATTGCGCATGGTGATCTTAGGCTTGTGTGCGGCTGCTCGGCCATGGAAACCCATTTCATGAAGCTCCCGACGAACAGTTATTGTTCTGACGCTGCCTCCAGTTTGAAACCCGGTAGTGAGTGCTGCAATCGAGGACAGACGATTTTTACGCGCTACGCACTTCAGCACTCGGAGGGTCCCGTTCTTTGAGCTTGTGTGGCCTACCACTTCACGGCAGAGCCTTTGTTGCTCCTAGATGTTTCCACTTCACAATAACAGCGCTTACAAATTAACATGGGCAGCTCTAGCAGGGCAGAAATTTGACAAACTGAATTGTTGGAAAGCTGGCATTCTATGACGGTGCGACATTGAAAGTCACTGAGCTCTTCAGTAAGGCCATTCTACTGACAATGTTTGTCTATGAAGATTGCATGGCTGTGTGCTCGATTTTATACACCTGTCAGCAATGGGTGTATTCAAATCCACTAATGATTCCACATACTTATATATATATATGAGTATTAGAACAGGGCTGTAGTGTATTAGACAACTCCTTTCACCTGGAAAATTCCAGTATGTCAAGTTGGACAGCAGCCATAACCTTGAAAGACAGAGGGACATATTATTCTGATGGGTCACAAGTAATTCACCACCAAAACACTGATAGCTTTCTTCACCTTAGATGCCTTTCGGGTGAATCACTGTTTTGAATTATTCAACGGGCTGGGTCACACAAACACAAAGGAAAAAAGTCTCTGCTCTCTTGTTGTGTTACTGTTAAAGTCAAGTCATTCTTTCTGACATGCTTTAACACAATCTGGTAAAGCAGTGTTCAGAAATGAAAAAGGACTTGATATTTGGTGATAAAGGGATAAACAGTAGGATACAATATATAATTATTCACAACATATTTGGGGATGACAGTTATTAGTTTGTCTCAGACTCTTCTAGAACTCAGAGAGGCTGAGGTATTAGTACAGCTTTAATTTCAGCATCTATATATTCATGACCTCTTCATTTATGGGATGTCTCGCCCGGTAATGGATGGCCACTTAACTGAAATATTTGTATTAATTCAAGAGAAAAAAAAGCTATATCATAGCCATGAAGTGTCAGGATATGAAGTGACTTTTATTTACTGGGGCTTGGCCCTGGTCAAGTAATTTCAGCTGTGGGATGTGTCCTATAGATGGGGCGACATCAAATCAATCACCCTCTAGATGACGTCTACACCAGTCTCAACGTCAGTGAAGAGGCGACTCCGGGATGCTGGCCTTCTAGGCAGAGTTCCTCTGTCCAGTGTCTGTGTTCTTTTGCCCATCTTTTATTTTTATTGGCAGGTCTGAGATGGCTTTTTCTTTGCAACTCTGCCTAGAAGGCCAGCATCTTCACTGTTGACGTTGAGACTGGTGTTTTGCGGGTACTATTTAATGAAGCTGCCAGTCGAGGACTTGTGAGGCGTCTGTTTCTCAAACTGCCTATCCGTTCATAACTAACTGTGTCAGCAGCTGACCTTCTATCTTCCTCCATGCCTGAGTATGTCTTCTCTCTCTTTCCACCTCCTCCCCCTCTCATCATATTTTCTGTCAGTGTCTCTAGCTCTCCAGAGTGTTAGTGCCACCTCTTTTTCTCTATTATTCACAGTTTGCCTGGAAGTCAATTTACTGGTCCAAGGGTAGATTGCAGTGTAGTGTAGATTGTATTTGACTTAGGGGAACAGGAAGCCTATCTTCCATACTGTACTTTTTTCAACATTTCCTGCTGTCATCTTTTCAAATGACTCACTAGCTGGTACTCATTTCTCCTCTTTTCAGTATCTCAATAATGTTATCTGTCTCGCTCTCTGCCCTCTCTCTCTCCCTCCATCTGTCTCTAGTTGACAAGAGTCCCTGTCACATGGAGGAGGCTCAATAATGTTCTCCCCTTTTCATTATCTCAATAATGTTATCTCTCTCTCTTCCCTCTCTCCATCTCCCTCCATCTGTCTCTAGTTGACAAGAGTCCCTGTCACCTGGAGGAGGCTCCGGGGCCATGTCGAGGTCTGGTGACTCGCTACTTATTTGACAACCAGAGCCAGGAGTGCAAGCAGTTCTACTATGGAGGCTGCTTCGGCAACGCCAACAACTTCAAGAGTATGAAAGAGTGCCGGGCTAGATGCCAGAACCCAGGTAGTCCAAAAGGGACCAACCAACCATAGGCCTTTTCTTACTAGCACTGACTTTGCTGGAAGCTTCTTTATTAAGGAAAAATGTACTTTCTATGACTTTCTATAGCTGCTTAATGACTAACATGTTAATGTACTAGGGGAGTATACAGTAGTACTTCTCTGATGCCTTAAAAAGTTTGCTGTGTGTTCTAAGATAGTTATACCTCTTTGAAAGCCCAAATACTCACGTGTTTGCTGCAGTGGATCTTGTGAATATTGCACTTACTTGAAAATGATCGTGTTGACTGACCATCAAGTCATGTTACACCTTCATTTTACATATATATATATATATATATATTTTTTTTTTTGCATATTCAATCATTTTAGACACAGGCCCGATTTAGATTTTTTTTACAGTCATTGACTGCATTTGTCCCCAAAAATTACCAATACATTTTTCTACCGTGACCAAGCAATGTAAGAAACAAAATTGACGATAACTCCAAAATAATTACATTGTCATTGTGTATCAGAATCCTTAATCAATCTTCCTTGGGCTCCAAATAATTTTTCTCTTCATCAACCCTGAGTCCATAAGTGTAATAACTTCTCTATGCTGTATGTTAATATTATAATGCTACTTCCTTGGTAAACAGGTTTTAACAACAGAGTAGTACACTGTTTGTATTATAGTACATTTCTATTAAATGCTTATTATGGACTTATTATGGAATTTAATTTATTAACTTATTATGGAATTAAACTCTAACCATGCTTTTGTTTCATTGCAGAAAACCCCACTGTGGCCCTTAAATTGGATGTGGCCCCTAAATTGAAGGACACCGTCCCACAACCCCATAGCCAGCCCAGTGTGCAGTCTCTCAAAGTAACTGGTAAGACAACAATATTTATGTATTTTGAGTTCATGTTTGTATCCATCTTTATTTATTCAACAAACCCTGTACCCCTGTGTATCTGTCAATGCTGGGAACACCACTGTATTGCTCCAGTCTCTTGGCAGCCCCTCGTGGTGGTGTGATGTCACTCCCTTTAAGTTAACTACAGTATCACAACTACTAATACTGTGAGGCGCTTTGCACATGGGCAGCAGAACTATCACAAACACCAGGCCACAGGAAGCACAGGAATTCAGGAGAGCAGTCGTTTGTCATGTGTACTACGGCAACTACAATAGCTAGGTAAAAGAGAGACAGTCATTTTACATGCGCCATCTCAGAAATAGTTTAGCTGTTGGTAAACACACTACAACGTATAAAGGCAGCATAGTGCCCACAATACCTCCTCCCTTCTCCTCCTTCCATGTGACATTGATTCACTGCTATTAAAATGGGAGTGTACAAGGTATGAGGAGAGCGTTAGTGCTCAGAAACACCAGTGTCTGGTCCAGAGGTCACAACGCAGTACAAAGGGGAGCAGGGAGTCTTTGGCCATCACTCAGTCACAGACAAGTAGTTGTGATTCATGTTACAGAATTCCACCCAGGTCAGTGAATCCAGTTCAGGAGAGTCTCTGTATACGTGGTTGTCATTCCAGTCAAGTGATATAGGAGATCTTCAGTACTTCCTCAACCAAAGGCTGACATTTTGTTGGTGTTTTTCTCTCCGCAGTTTGACGCTTGAGGTGGTATTGAGGTGGTGAAAATGAAGTTTCCTTTGTTATGGTACATGTACAAAGTAATAGTAGTAGCAGTAGGTTCTACTAGTCACTTTAACAGTAGATTTCCATGAACCTCACATCCAGGCTTTTAGAGAAGTGTGTTTTATCAGAACTAAACTGCAGATGTAGCCTAGATACTTACATACTTAGAGAATGTGTCTTTGGAGTCATTGTTGTACACCATGACTTGTGCTGTTAGCACGTCATTTCATCTTACAATTGCTTCTGTGCATTTCTTTCAGACTTCAATCCTCCGGACTTGTGTCTCAGTCCCATTGACAGGGGCACAACATGTGATGGAGAGGAGAGAACTGAGAGGAGATACGTGTACAACCCCAAGACAAAGAGATGTCAGTCGTTGCGCTACAACGGCTGCGGGGGAAACAAGAACAACTTTGTCCACAAGAGACACTGCATGAAGATGTGTGTGAAGCCAGGTAAGATCCACGTTATCTGTTATCTCCAACACCAGCCCTATAGAGCTACCTGGGCTTGCAGGCTTTTGTTCCATCCCCAGCATTAACACACCTGATTCAGAATTTCCACTATACCAGCCAGAATATAGCATGAGCTTAAAGTGGATGTTGAACACATTTCTACCTGCAAATGTGGCTTTAGTTCATTCTTACATGTTCTATGTTTGAGCTGGTTTTGAAAGCAAAAGTCTAATTTAAAAAACTATTGCCATTGTTGAATTAGATTTTCATAATAACACGCTAAGATTGATATTTTGGTTAGCTAAACTAGCAAGTCTGTTTGTTTGGTTACCAAGGCAACTAGTGTAGCATTCATTGCATATCTTAACTGTTAATTTACAAAAACACTGTTAATTATATTTATTTGTTTCAATTTTTTTTTAAATTAAAGACATACGGGTGCCCTGGAGAAGTGTTAAAACATGACTAATTTGTGCTGTTTCATTTTCAGATCAGCATCACAAAGGGAAGGTCATTCGTATAAAGAAGAAGAACAGCAACATCTTGTTTCGATCTGTCTAAATCAAGGCTTCATATTAAACCCTTCCTACTTCCTATTAAACCCTTCCTACTTCCTATTAAACCCTTCCTACTTCCTATTAAACCCTTCCTACTTCCTATTAAACCCTTCCTACTTCCTATTAATATTAAACCCCTCCTACTTCCTGTTAAACCCTTCCTACTTCCTATTAAACCCTTCCTACTTCCTATTAATATTAAACCCTTCCTACTTCTTATTAAGCCCTTCCTACTTCCTATTAAACCCTTCCTACTTCCTATTAAACCCTTCCTATTAATATTAAACCCTTCCTACTTCTTATTAAACCCTTCCTACTTCTTATTAAGCCCTTCCTACCTCTTATTAAGCCCTTCCTACTTCCTATTAAACCCTTCCTACTTCCTATTAAACCCTTCCTATTAATATTAAACCCTTCCTACTTCTTATTAAACCCTTCCTACTTCCTATTAAACCCTTCCTACTTCATATTAAACCCTTCCTACTTCCTATTAAACCCTTCCTACTTCCTATTAAACCCTTCCTACTTCATATGAAACCCTTCCTACTTCATATTAATATTAAACCCTTCCTACTTCTTATTAAACCCTTCCTACTTCCTATTAAACCCTTCCTATTAATATTAAACCCTTCCTACTTCTTATTAAACCCTTCCTACTTCCTATTAAACCCTTCCTACTTCCTATTAAACCCTTCCTACTTCCTATTAATATTAAACCCTTCCTACTTCCTATTAAACCCTTCCTACTTCCTATTAATATTAAACCCTTCCTACTTCCTATTAAACCCTTCCTATTAATATTAAACCCTTCCTACTTCTTATTAAACCCTTCCTACATACACTACTTTTGAATGAGTCTTTATTTATATCATTCTTATTTGACTTTGGTATGTCCTTGTAGTATTGCAGCAATTGTATAAAAGGCTTGTTTTGGCCTATTGTGTAATGTTGTATTGCTTATTGTAACCTTTTAACCGTTTGTAAGAAGATTTTTTTTAGTAATATCACAATTTTATACATTTTCTTTACTGTCACATACCAAATACCGGTATATAATTGTATTTTTTTTTTTTTCCTGAGGACACCAGACAGGTTTTTTTTTTTTTGACAAATGATGAACATTAATTATCCCAAAAGCACTGCACATGTAATATCATACAATAAAGCACATTATCTGTATCAAGTACTGTACATTATCTATATAAATTACTGTAAATGATCTGTTTCATTATTTTACCCCTTCATGTGAGTAATATCTTGTCATGTTTATTTTTTCCATGGTCTTTTTTTTTTACCCAGGTGAAAACAACATATCAGCAACCCATTGGAGACTACGTTTAATTTGGCATAGTCATCAACATTGCATTTTTGTGCAGATGTTCATTCTGTTCCAAGTCCCCTTTCATATTGCAGTACAGCAGGCTATTAGAATTGACTCCACTGACAAGTGCATCACTTAGACACAGGGGGGCAGTGTTGTATTATCATGATAGTTCTAACGTTTCCATAATGGCCTTCACTTGAATGATATATGACTCCAAATTGACAAATGACCTATTCGTTTGTTGGGAATTTCTCTGCAATCATAGCCTACATTCATATTTTTTTATAATAATGTAATGACCTCGATAGATTATAAATGAGACTATGTCCAAAACAGTTCTCGAGATGTGACACTATTCTTCCACGAGAAATACCATTTGGTGTAAAACGCTGGTGCTGCTCCAGAATCTACCATAAGTGTTCAATTGGGTTGAGATCTGGTGACTGAGACGGCCATGACATATGGTTTACATTGTTTTCATGCTCATCAAACCATTCAGTGAACACTCATGCCCTGTTGATGGGGGCATTGTCATCCTATGGGGGCATAGCCATGGTAGCCAAAATGATGGCCAAAAGTATGGCTTGCCCAGCATTTTTTACACATGAGCCTAAGCATGATGGATGTTAATTGCTTAATTAACTCAGGAACCACACCCGTGTGGAAGCACCCGCTTTCACCATACTTTGTATCCCTCATTTACTCAAGTGTTTAACTGATTTGGACAGTTCAAATCAAACTTTATTTGTCACATGTTTCGAATACAAGTGTGGACTTTACCGTGAAGTGCTTACTTACAAGCCCTTAACCAACAGTGCAGTTCAAGAAAGAGTTAAGAAAATATTGACCAAATAAACTAAAGTAAAAAATAGTTACCTGTATGTCAGTCAGTTTACCTACTTATGATAAAGCCTATGGGATAAACCAAGTCTAATAATGAGATGAACACTCACAGGTTTGTTTTGCGTAGACAGAGCGAGCTTCTTCCATATGAGAAGACATCGAATTGCGGGTATGTTCCTGTCATTTAGAACCAGGCCGAATGTTTACAGCCAATGCATTGGATCAAACTCTGCAGACACAAACCCAAACAAAAGAGCGAGGAGTACCTTGAATAAATAACACACGTGCACGATGATTAACACACTGGACGAGACCCATGATCATCTGCGCAATCCACAAGGGCACGAAAGCCCAAAACACACAGCACAGGTACCAACGGACAATGTAACAATAAATGGACAGCACCATGGTGAACAAAGGACACATACATACAAATACAATCCGTGGGAATAGTGGCCAGGTGTGTGTAATGAAAGTTCCAGAGGAATCGGTGACAAATACACAAGGTACAATTTCAAAATTTGTTTGTGCATCAGCAGTTTATTGTTATGTCAGTCACTGACAGTCACTCAATTATCCCATGTCAGCTAACATGTTTTAGATTGGTAAATTAGTCTAGTGGCCAGCTATCTACATTTGTAGTAAACATGGTCGAATTACCGACCTGGCCCGGCCCCCGTTGAATTTGTTAGTCACTCTCACTCAAATATTGCAACGTATTCGTCGTCTGAAGAAGAGGAATCATCGGACCAAAGCGCAGCGTGGTAAGTCTTCATGCTTGTTTTATTAACACTGAACACTATAACGAAAATAAACAAGAGAATAACCAAAAAAGTCCTGTAAGGTGAAAACACTAAACAGAAATTAACTACCCACAAAAACCATGTGGGAAAAAGCTACCTAAGTATGGTTCTCAATCAGAGACAAAGATAGACAGCTGCCTCTGATTGAGAACCACACCCGGCCAAACACAAAGAAATACAAAACATAGACAAAAGAACATAGAATGCCCACCCAAATCACACCCTGACCAAACCAAAATAGAGACATATGTGCAGGTCGTGACAGATATATTAAAAACTGCAAACATTTCTCTCCACACTATGGCAAAACGTGTAGAATTGCAGGAAATTAACTCAATTTTTTTTTATATATCTGCTGTCAGAGGGGGGGCGGCTAAAATGCTTTGCTGGCAAGGTGGGGTTAACAAAATTTCGCAAAAGACTTGGTCCGGCTCTGACTACATGTGTGGGTAAGGATGTGCGTATACAGATGCGCGAGCCACTGCGCCGCCCCATGATGATTTCAGACGTTTTGTGTGCCCCACCCCTATCAAAGTTTCCCATCCCTGGTCTATATCATGCAATCTGCGTGGTGGGTTGGTGGGTTCTCCTGAAGAGCTGTAGGCTAATTCGTGATGTAACAGGAAGTAGACTAATGTGAATGCCTCCCACAATCTGACAGCGGCTCCAGTCTGACACTTTATTCATTGAGTGTTGAAACCCTTTAGGTTTGGTTCACTACCATTGCTGCGGAGGTTGCATTTGTGCAAATAAAAGCGGTCGCTGGAGTGTTTGGTCGGTTAATGTGACTTTCTAAATCGCGTTGGCATTGGATTGTGAACTATTCGCATCAGGTAAGAACCATTCGAATAGTGTATTAATAATGGGAATATTTACAGATCTGGTTTAGGGGTACTATTTTATTTTTCCACTTACGCATCGATTCCAGTATCGATGCATAAGTGATTTGCTTTTCCTTTTCTAAAATCAATAGCCTATACATATCCAATTCAAGCCCATGATAATCGGAAAGAGTCTGTTGCATTTCTGTCTGGTAAATTTAGACCTGAAACATGCTTTTTAAAGCAACCTGGACTGATTTCAGTCTACTGTCGACAGGGATAACAATAGCCTATTTCTTGTAGTCTTCCAAAAAACAATTACGCACCGCAGCAGATAGGTTAGTCATTTGCACTATTTTGCATAACTCCATAGGGAAATTAGAATTGAATACCCCTAATTGGGTCAATAACGAGGCTATATATATATGTACAAACCACTATTTGTACACATGTACAAACCATGTACTATTTAACCATGTATATATAGTACATGGTTTGTACATGTGTACAAATAGTGTATAATGACAGCATACAGTCATTGGTAATAGCCTGTTAATACTTAATCCTTAATTTAGGTTAGTTTTTGACAGATTTGTTTGATCTATGACAAGGGTTTTCATTTGAAAGGGTTTGAAATTATTGGAATATTAAACAAATGCAAGGTAGCCTATAAGTACGTTTGCACTGCATCATGCTACGTAACATGTTTATAAGGAAGACAACACCTGCAATATTACATTTGTATTAACTCTCAGCCCCCATTCATGATTACCTTATATAACCTTTCCAAACTTTAGTCTACAGTGGAACCTAAGTGTTAGGCTTGCCCCATTTACATTTTAGCGCACAATGTGGTGGGTAGGTAACCTATAAATCATAAATTATCATGATGACCATGTTAATGCAAAACGAAAAGGATTTCCTGGGCATTCTACAAGTTTATATGTCATATTGCTGTTTGACAATGAGTTGACTGGAGAGTGTAAAGAATGAGAATTATTGTATCTTGTAATATCATGAACTGTCTTCAGAAGCAAGGGAAATATTTTTTTTTCACAGAACCGATACGTTTGAAAGCATAACTATACTAATAAAAACATTAATACAAAAAAACATGAAAGAATAAGAACTGTGCCTTTTTACATTGCGCGGCACAACCAGTTGAACTGATCGCTACTGACAGCATTGTAGTGTAAATTTGCCCGCTCTCCTCAG
Organism: Salvelinus namaycush; assembly: GCF_016432855.1. Classification (NCBI taxonomy): domain Eukaryota; kingdom Metazoa; phylum Chordata; class Actinopteri; order Salmoniformes; family Salmonidae; genus Salvelinus; species Salvelinus namaycush. The sequence continues at coordinate 39,772,619 of NC_052319.1, read as the reverse complement.
TCATGTGGTATACCCCAACACTGGTGTTTGGCAACAGTGCAATCTCAAGTTGTTGTTGAATCATCTGCATGGTTATGTAAGCCACAGATTGGACATGATGAAATGTTTTGGGGCAGCTAGAGGGAAGAACATGATGAATATGATGATGATGCTCACATTTGGCAGATCTTGCTGTGATATGATGAGGAAGGCAGAGATATTACTCCATCAAGGAGAGGATAGAGTACACATGAACGAACTCAGAACTGTAGAACATTCAAGTCCATCAGGGCCGTTTAGACTTTTTTTTAAACCTTTCCAGATGCATTTTGCTGACACCATATTTGTCCTCTGCCTCTTTAACCCATCCATAGATTGCACCCTTTTAACTCACATTCTCACGAGTAAAATTACTTATTTAACATCCACAATAACCCACCGCCATGAAAAAAATATGACATGAAGCAAAAAATGTATTGCTTGGCTCAACATTTATAAAATCAATCATGATTTGTATGTGTTCGATTTGAAAGCTGAGGAAAAGATGCCGCTTCACTTTGTGGCCTGGAGATATAGGACAGCCAGAGAGTGTTTTTCGGACTGATGAATACCCCATGAGAAGCAGGCGTGTCTAATAAGTCTACAAGGATTTGCACTCAAAATCTTCAATGGCCAAGTGTTCACAGTAAATATATTAGCTCATATAGTGAAAGGAACCCAAGTACATTTTTGTGTGGGGAGTCTTTGTGTTGAACTGTAAAGCATTGGATTTGGATTCCTCCCCAGAGCAGTCCTGTGGAGTGGGTATTGAAGGCTGACTCCAAATGGCATATTAAATGTTAAAGGTACCTCCGTGACTTGGTGATATTGCCTCGAGAAGCTCAGTCATCTACACGGCACAGAGTATGCCTAGGCTGAGGCGTCCAGAAGAGTCAACAAGGAGAACTGTTGACGATGGAAAATGTGTCTGTTTCTCACTCTGGTCTATCTACAGAATGGACACTATTTTTGATCAGTTAAACTCTGATTTTATCGTCTTACCTAGAGATTCACATTACATGTTGATAGCCGTTCTTGTCTATTAATGTTCTGTATTATGTAATGTTTCATGCTTTTTTTGTGGAACCCAGGAAGAGTAGCTGCTGCTTTCGCAACAGCTAATGGGGATCCTAGTAAAATACAAAATACCATACATGTGAATATGAACACACTGCTCACACCATTATGACAAAGTGTGCAAACCGTCCACAACATGGGGGGAATAAACAAAACAAAATACCCTTCTTCCAAGACAAATATGATGGATTATACCAAGAGCTACCTTCAAATCTGTTATTGTTCAAAGTTTGGTCTGCAAATGGATCTCTCAACGAATTTACATTTTTACATTTTAGTCATTTAGCAGACGCTCTTATCCAGAGCGACTTACAGTAGAGTGCATACATTTTATTACATTTTTACATACTGAGACAAGGATATCCCCTACCGGCCAAACCCTCCCTAACCCGGACGACGCTATGCCAATTGTGCGTCGCCCCACGGACCTCCCGGTTGCGACAGAGCCTGGGCGCGAACCCAGAGACTCTGGTGGCGCAGCTAGCACTGCAATGCAGTGCCCTAGACCACTGCGCCACCCGGGAGGCTGGCGGTAATTGAGAGCCAATTCTCAACATGACTCTCCCCTTACTTTTCCGATATCTGAACATTATCTTAGCCGACAGAAAGACAGCCTGCTCTCACCCAAGAAGGTGTATCCAGGTTATCTCCCTCTCCCCAGGGAGCAGATAGATTATGCTTTTTTATTTTATTTTACCGTTATTTTACCAGGTAAGTTGACTGAGAACACGTTCTCATTTACAGCAACAACCTGGGGAATAGTTAGGGGGAGGAGGGTATGCTGCTCAGCCATCTCCCATGTTTTGAAGTCGGGGCGGACAAACACAAATCCATTGTGACGCTTTTATCATGCTGGAGGCCCCTGCTTGTCTCTCTCCCTCTCCCTCTCTCTGTCTCTCTCTCTTTCTCCCCCCCCCCCTCTCTCTCTATCTCTCTCCCTCTCTCCCTCTTTGTCTGTTTCTCTCTCACACACACACACTATTTCTCTCTCCCCTCTTGTTGGTCTCTCTCTCTCACCAGACCTTCTGAGAGCTGGCTAATAGCACCACCATCTCATATCCTGTCTCATTCAAGTGCATCAGGGCCATTATTGAATTTCCCTGTCTAAACACAACCTCGACACACATCATATCTTTACCTCTCTCCCTGGGCCTCGGCTACCACATTACACTCAAATGCATTGCTGCTGATATGCGTCACTCTACTCAAACCTCCCTCTAGTCCCTGTATTTAATTCAGAGTCAAATCTCAATGATGTTAAAAAGATCCCCCCCCCCCCACACACACCTCCACACGTATTACAGAAGATTCTTTCAGTTAATGACTTGAGCAAGGCACTTAATTAACCCTAATTGCTCCAGGGTCGCTGTTGATAATGGCAGACCCTGGCCGTGACTCCATTCTCCGAGGGTGTCTCAGGGGAATGAAAAAAAAACAAAAACATTTCCAATTCACACATGCATTTTAATACACACTTGTACATGTGTGGAATAAGGCAAACATAAGCACCCACCAAATTATTATCAATATGTCGTTGATTATAACTATGTATGTTTCACTGACAGCCCTGTCATGTTGACTGGACGTAGCGTGTTTTATTGCAGCAGTCAGGCCTTTGGACAGCGTCTTCTATGCTTGTGTGTGAGTCCTAGGCTAAAGTCTATCTGAGATGATGTGCTTTCTGAAGGATGAGGACAGCGGCCGTTTCCAGGCGTGTTCCGTGTTGATGCGTGCTAAACAAACTACCGTTGGCTGACACGACCCTCCTGATTTAGAGGCTGGGGCTAATGCTCCATGAATAAAGAGGAGGTGGCTTCTGATAGGGCACAGTTGGTATGTATCTTCCCCATCCAGTGGAGTTATTATGTATTATCTCCATCCAGTGGAGTTAGTATGTATCTTCCACATCCAGTGGAGTTAGTATGTGTATCTTCTCCATCCAGTGGTGTTAGTATGTATCATCTCCATCCAGTGGAGTTAGTATGTATGTTCTCCATCCAGTGGTGTTAGTATGTATCATCTCCATCCAGTGGAGTTAGTATGTATGTTCTCCATCCAGTGGTGTTAGTATGTATCATCTCCATCCAGTGGAGTTAGTATGTATGTTCTCCATCCAGTGGCGTTAGTATGTATCATCTCCATCCAGTGGAGTTAGTATGTATGTTCTCCATCCAGTGGGGTTATTATGTATCTACTCCATCCAGTGGTGTTATTATGTATCTTCTCCATCCAGTGAAATTAATATGTATCATCTCCATCCAGTGGAGTTAGTATGTACCTACTCCATCCAGTGGATTTAGTATGTATGTTCTCCATCCAGTGGAGTTATTATGTATCTTCTCCATCCAGTGAAATTAATATGTATCATCTCCATCCAGTGGAGTTAGTATGTACCTACTCCATCCAGTGGATTTAGTATGTATGTTCTCCATCCAGTGGAGTTATTATGTATCTTCTCCATCCAGTGAAATTAGTATGTATCATCTCCATCCAGTGGAGTTAGTATGTACCTACTCCATCCAGTGGATTTAGTATGTATGTTCTCCATCCAGTGGTGTTAGTATGTATCTACTCCATCCTGTGGTGTTATTATGTATCATCATCCAGTGGTGTTAGTATGTATCTACTCCATCATGTGGTGTTAGTATGTATCTACTCCATCTAGTGGAGTTAGTATGTATCTACTCCATCCTGTGGTGTTAGTATGTATCTACTCCATCCTGTGGTGTTAGTATGTATCTACTCCATCCAGTGGAGTTAGTATGTATCTACACCATCCAGTGGTGTTAGTATGTATCTACTCCATCCTGTGGAGTTAGTATGTATCTACTCCATCCAGTGGAGTTAGTATGTATCTACTCCATCCTGTGGTGTTAGTATGTATCTACTCCATCCTGTGGAGTTAGTATGTATCTACTCCATCCAGTGGAGTTAGTATGTATCTACTCCATCCTGTGGTGTTAGTATGTATCTACTCCATCCTGTGGAGTTAGTATGTATCTACTCCATCCTGTGGTGTTAGTATGTATCTACTCCATCCAGTGGAGTTAGTATGTATCTACTCCATCCTGTGGTGTTAGTATGTATCTACTCCATCCTGTGGAGTTAGTATGTATCTACTCCATCCAGTGGAGTTAGTATGTATCTACTCCATCCTGTGGTGTTAGTGTGTATCTACTCCATCCTGTGCAGTTAGTATGTATCTACTCCATCCTGTGGAGTTAGTATGTATCTACTCCATCCATTGGAGTTAGTATGTATCTACTCCATCCTGTGGTGTTAGTATGTATCTACTCCATCCTGTGGAGTTAGTATGTATCTACTCCATCCAGTGGAGTTAGTATGTATCTTCTCCATCCAGTGGAGTTAGTATGTATCTACTCCATCCTGTGGTGTTAGTCTGTATCTACTCCATCCAGTGGAGTTAGTATGTATCTACTCCATCCTGTGGTGTTAGTATGTATCTACTCCATCCTGTGGTGTTAGTATGTATCTACTCCATCCTGTGGTGTTAGTATGTATCTACTCCATCCAGTGGAGTTAGTATGTATCTACTCCATCCAGTGGTGTTAGTCTGTATCTACTCCATCCTGTGGTGTTAGTATGTATCTACTCCATCCTGTGGTGTTAGTATGTATCTACTCCATCCTGTGGTGTTAGTATGTATCTACTCCATCCTGTGGTGTTAGTATGTATCTACTCCATCCTGTGGTGTTAGTCTGTATCTACTCCATCCAGTGGAGTTAGTATGTATCTACTCCATCCAGTGGTGTTAGTATGTATCTACCCCATCCAGTGGAGTTAGTATGTATCTACTCCATCCTGTGGTGTTAGTCTGTATCTACTCCATCCAGTGGAGTTAGTATGTATCTACTCCATCCTGTTGTGTTAGTCTGTATCTACTCCATCCAGTGGAGTTAGTATGTATCTACTCCATCCTGTGGTGTTAGTCTGTATCTACTCCATCCAGTGGAGTTAGTATGTATCTACTCCATCCTGTGGTGTTAGTATGTATCTACTCCATCCAGTGGTGTTAGTATGTATCTACTCCATCCAGTGGAGTTAGTATGTATCTACTCCATCCAGTGGAGTTAGTATGTATCTACTCCATCCAGTGGAGTTAGTATGTATCTACTCCATCCAGTGGAGTTAGTATGTATCTACTCCATCCTGTGGTGTTAGTATGCATCTACTCCATCCAGTGGTGTTAGTATGTATCTACTCCATCCTGTGGTTTTAGTCTGTATCTACTCCATCCAGTGGAGTTAGTATGTATCTACTCCATCCTGTGGTGTTAGGATGTATCTACTCCATCCTGTGGTGTTAGTATGTATCTACTCCATCCTGTGGTGTTAGTATGTATCTACTCCATCCTGTGGAGATATTATGTATCTACTCCATCCAGTGGAGTTAGTATGTATCTACTCCATCCTGTGGTGTTAGTATGTATCTACTCCATCCTGTGGTGTTAGTATGTATCTACTCCATCCTGTGGTGTTAGTATGTATCTACTCCATCCTGTGGTGTTAGTATGTATCTACTCCATCCTGTGGAGTTAGTATGTATCTACTCCATCCTGTGGTGTTAGTATGTATCTACTCCATCCTGTGGTGTTAGTATGTATCTACTCCATCCAGTGGAGTTATTATGTATCTACTCCATCCTGTGGAGTTAGTATGTATCTACTCCATCCATTAGAGTTATTATGTATCTTCCCCATCCAGTGGAGTTGGTATGTGTATCTTCTCCATCCAGTAGAGTTATTATGTATGTTCCCCATCGAGTGGAGTTAGTATGTATCTACTCCATCCAGTGGAGTTGGTATGTGTATCTTCTCCATCCAGTGGAGTTAGTATGTATGTTCCCCATCCAGTGGAGTTATTATGTATCTTCCCCATCCAGTGGAGTTGGTATGTGTATCTTCTCCATCCAGTAGAGTTATTATGTATGTTCCCCATCCAGTGGAGTTAGTATGTATCTCCCCCATCCAGTTGAGTTGGTATGTGTATCTTCTCCATCCAGTGGAGTTAGTATGTATCTTCCCCATCCAGTGGAGTTATTATGTATCTTCCCCATCCAGTGGAGTTGGTATGTGTATCTTCTCCATCCAGTGGAGTTATTATGTATCTTCCCCATCCAGTGGAGTTATTATGTATCTTCCCCATCCAGTGGAGTTATTATGTATCTTCCCCATCCAGTGGAGTTAGTATGTATCTTCCCCATCCAGTGGAGTTATTATGTATCTTCCCCATCCAGTGGAGTTATTATGTATCTTCTCCATCCAGTGGAGTTATTATGTATCTTCCCCATCCAGTGGAGTTATTATGTATCTTCTCCATCCAGTGGAGTTATTATGTATCTTCCCCATCCAGTGGAGTTATTATGTATCTTCCCCATCCAGTGGAGTTATTATGTATCTTCTCCATCCAGTGGAGTTAGTATGTATCTTCCCCATCCAGTGGAGTTATTATGTATCTTCCCCATCCAGTGGAGTTAGTATGTGTATCTTCTCCATCCAGTGGAGTTATTATGTATCTTCCCCATCCAGTGGAGTTAGTATGTATCTCCCCCATCCAGTGGAGTTAGTATTTATCTCCCCCATCCAGTTTAATTAGTATGCATGTCTTCCCCACCTTGGGCGGAACAGTTCAGCCCTATAATATCAACTGAATCCTGTGTATTAAGAGAGATAGATTGTGTCTGCATAGTACATACTGTATTTAAAACATCATTTTATTTTTATGATCTCCTATAGCTCTCCTCCCACTCATATGTCAATACTGTGGTTTTATTATTTGTGCATCACAACAAGTTGATTACATCCTTGAGTTTGCAGTGCACTGTACTCTATTATCCCTTGTAAGTTGAAATTTAAGTCATTTAGCAGACACTTATCCAGAGCGACTTACAGGAGCAATTATGATTAAGTGCCTTGCTCAAGGGCACATCAACAGATGTTTCACTTAGTCGGCCCGAGGATTCAAACTAGACACCTATAGGTTACTGGCCCAACACTCTTAACCGCTAGCCTACCTACACTTACGTATATGCATCGCATTTCCATGTCTGTATTTACATACTTTCCATGTGTTGTTCTTTACAAGTTGACGTGTAAAAATACTGATGGTACAGTAACAGTAGCCTACATGGGTCTATCACTTGTGACGGGAGTAGTTACAGAGCTCAAGTTTAGGGCCTGTGGCGTGCGCATGGGGCAGGTTCTTTGGCCTCTGGGTCATCTTAAAACAGAGTTGAACTTGATCCAGCTCCCAGGGTTATTTTGGTCAATGTCAGGCCTGCTGGGAATCTTTCAGATCCAGGCCGAGTTCACTGGAAACTATCCTCCATTGAGATCAGGGCTGGATCTGTCAGAAAGACTAAGATTAGTGAGAGACTAATACTGCTTTCACAATACTGGGCTGGACAGTAGGGGCCATACTGGGCTGGACAGTAGAAGCCATACTGGGCTGGACAAAAGGAGCCATACTGGGTTGGACAGTAGAAGCCATACTGGGCTGGACAGTAGGAGCCATACTGGGCAGGACAGTAGGAGCCATACTGGGCTGGATAGTAGAAGCCATACTGGGCTGGACAGTAGGTAGAGGTACTGGGCTGGACAGTAGGCAGAGGTGCTAGGCTGGACAGTAGTTAGAGGTACTGGGCAGGACAGTAAGTGGAGATACTGGGCTGGACAGTAGGTAGAGTTACTGGGCTGGACAGTAGGTAGAGTTACTGGGCTGGACAGTAGGTAGAGGTGCTGGGCTGGGCAGTAGGTAGAGGTACTGGGCTGGACAGTAGGTAGAGTTACTGGGCTGGACAGTAGGTAGAGGTACTGGGCTGGACAGTAGGTAGAGGTGCTGGGCTGGACAGTAGGTAGAGGTACTGGGCTGGACAGTAGGTAGAGTTACTGGGCTGGACAGTAGGTAGAGGTGCTGGGCTGGACAGTAGGTAGAGGTACTGGGCTGGACAGTAGGTAGAGGTACTGGTCTGGACAGTAGGTAGAGGTTCTGGTCTGAACAGTAGGTAGAGTTACTGGGCTGGACAGTAGGTAGATGTACTGGACTGGACAGTAGGTAGAGGTACTGGGCTGGACAGTAGGTAGAGGTACTGGGCTGGACAGTAGGTAGAGGTGCTGGGCTGGACAGTAGGTAGAGGTACTGGGCTGGACAGTTGGTAGAGTTACTGGGCTGGACAGTAGGTAGAGGTGCTGGGCTGGACAGTAGGTAGAGGTACTGGGCTGGACAGTAGGTAGAGTTACTGGGCTGGACAGTAGGTAGAGGTGCTGGGCTGGACAGTAGGTAGAGGTACTGGGCTGGACAGTAGGTAGAGTTACTGGGCTTGACAGTAGGTAGAGGTGCTGGGCTGGACAGTAGGTAGAGGTACTGGGCTGGACAGTAGGTAGAGGTACTGGGCTGGACAGTAGGTAGAGGTACAGGGCTGGACAGTAGGTAGAGTTACTGGGCTGGACAGTAGGTAGAGGTGCTGGGCTGGACAGTAGGTAGAGGTACTGGGCTGGACAGTAGGTAGAGTTACTGGGCTGGACAGTAGGTAGAGGTGCTGGGCTGGACAGTAGGTAGAGGTGCTGGGCTGGACAGTAGGTAGAGTTTTTTATTTTATTCATTTTTATTTCACCTTTATTTAACCAGGTCGGCCAGTTGAGAACAAGTTCTCATTTACCACTGCGACCTGGCCAAGATGAAGCAAAGCAGTGCGACATAAACAATAACACAATAAAAAAAAATCTATGTACAGTGTGTGCAAATGTAGTAAGGTTAGGGAGGTAAGGCAATAATTTGTCCACAGTTGCGAAATAGTGACAATTTAGCATTAACACTGGAGTTATAGATGTGCAGATGATGATGTGCAAGTAGAGATCCTGGGGTGCAAAAGAGAAAACATTTCAATAAAAGGGTGGGGATGAGGTAGTTGGGTGTGCTATTTTACAGATGGGCTGTGTACAGGTAAGCTGCTCTGCTAGCTGATGCTTAAAGTTAGTGAGGGAGTTATAAGTCTCCAGCCAGTAATTTTAGCAATTTGTTCCAGTCACTGTCAGCAGAGAACTGGAAGGAAAGGCGGCCAAAGAGGTGTTGGCTTTGGGGATGACCATTAAATTATACCTGCTGGAGCGCGTGCTACGGGTGGGTTTTGCTATGGTGACCAGTGAGCTGAGATAAAGCGAGGCTTTACCTAGAAAAGACTTATAGATGACCTGGAGCCAGTGGATTTGGTGACTAATATGTAGCGGGGGCAAGCCAACGAGAGCATACAGGTTGCAGTGGTGGGTAGTATATTGGGCTTTGGTGACAAACTGGCACTGTGATAGACTACATCCAATTTGCTGAGTAGAGTGTTGGAGGCTATTTTGTAAATGACATCGCCAGAAGTCAAGGATCGGTAGGACAGTCAGTTTTACGAGGGTATGTTTGGCGGCATGAGTGAAGGAGGATTTGTTGCGAAATAGGAAGCCGATTCTAGATTTAATTTTGGATTAGAGATGCTTAATGTGAGTCTGGACTGGACTGGAAGTGGAGATACTGGGCTGAACTGTAGGCTTCGGGTACTGGCCTCCCCTATAGTGTGAATAAGGTAATAGATGGGCTACATAAAAGCCGCCACCAGTTGCATTTGATCCGTTTTTGTTGCGCTGAATCAGTTTTACTCTCAGCACCTATAATGATTATGGGAAGATTTGGGAAGGTTAACTTGATCGTTGATTGGTTGGTCCTCAACAAGGCCAACTTCTACTCTGAGCCCTCATATCCTTCTGTGTTCCTTTAGGAGTCTTGAAATCCCCTTTTTCTTAGCGTAGAATGGAGATGTGAACCTGTGGCTGGTTGTTTGTGTACTGATCTCAGGCATTGGGATGGATTTATGGAGTGACATGGTTAAATTTAGATTGACATGCTAAACTTCAGAGACTACGGAGGGACTGGTCCTCTTCCAGTGGGTTGAGAGGTCCACTCCCACTAGCCTTTTATTTGATTGTTTATAATAGAATTATAGAATAACTTTACATTTCCCAGAGGGTTACCAACTTTGGAGAATGGTATCCCATTAGAAGCTATGATAAAGGGCTAAATACCCAGCATTTAATGGTATCCCATTAGAAGCAATGATAAAGGGCTAAAGGCCCAGTATGTAATGGTATCCCATTAAAGCAATGCTAAAAGGCTAAAGGCCCAGTATTTAATGGTATCCCATTAGAAGCAATGATAAAGGGCTAAAGGCCCAGTATTTAATGGTATCCCATTAGAAGCAATGATAAAGGGCTAAAGGCCCAGTATTTAATGGTATCCCATTAGAAGCTATGATAAAGGGCTAAATAGCCAGCATGTAATGGTATCCCATTAGAAGCTATGATAAAGGGCTAAAGGCCCAGTATGTAATGGTATCCCATTAAAAGCTATGATAAAGGGCTAAAGGCCTAGTATGTAATGGTATCCCATTAGAAGCAATGATAAAGGGCTAAATGCCCAGTATTTAATGATATCCCATTAGAAGCTATGATAAAGGGCTAAAGGCCCAGTATTTAATTGATGTCTCGTGGAAGTAAACAAACCACAGATAAGATAGACATCAGATCATAAAGGTAAACAAACAACTTTTCCACAGTGGCATATATATCCTGAAACGCCCTAACACGGAACCCAAACCGGCTGCGCGCGTGCGCCATCGTGCGCTATCGTGCATACATTTATTTTGTCCCCCTACACCAAACGCGATCACGACACGCAGGTTAAAATATCAAAACAAACTCTGAACCAATGACATTAATTTCGGGACAGGCCGAAAAGCATTAAACATGTATGGCAATTTAGCTAGTTAGCTTGCACTTGCTAGCTAATTTGTCCTCTTTAGCTAGCTTGCTGTTGCTAGGTAATTTGTCCTGGGATATAAACATTAGGTTGTTATTTTACCTGAAATGCACAAGGTCCTCTACTCCGACAATTAATCCACACATAAAACGCCAACCGAATCGTTTCTAGTCATCTCTCCTCCTTCCAGGCTTTTTCATCTTTGAACTTATATGGTGATCGCATCTAAACTTTCATAGTATTACCACGACAACCGGCAAAACAATTCGTCTTTCAATCACCCACGTGGGTATAACCAATGAGGAGATGGCACGTGGGTACCTGCTTCTATAAACCAATGAGGAGATGGGAGAGGCAGGACTTTCAGCGCGATCTGCGTCAGAAATAGAAAGGAGTTCTATTTTAGCCCTTGGCATCGCAGACGCTCGTTGGCGTGCGCGAGCAGTGTGGGTGCAATAATTGAGTAACATGGATTTCTAAATGTATTTTGTGGCGCTCGCGCACGCGACGTGTCCGGTCTGGTCAGCATGATAGTGATGCATGTCAGTGTAATCACTAGACAAGCACTGCACGGCGTACTTACCCACTGCACTTGACTACATCTGAGCATCAAATGAACCATTCAAATGTGCTCCAAGTAAAAGCTATAGTTTTCTACAGGCTACTGCTTCAGGTTTCTTTAACTTAAATAATTAGACTAATGCTATGCAGGTTAGGCTATTTAAACTAGCCTATACCGTAACTCAAGACTACATTGAAATCATACCCCTGTTATCAACTCTACAGGTGCTGTGTATGGTGGTGCTCATCCTTGTATTTATACCCATGTATTTACAGTGCATTTGGAAATTGTTTTTCCACATTTTGTTACGTTACAGCCTTATTCTAAAATTGATTAAATCGTTTTTTCCCCCCTCATCAATCTACACACAATACCCCATAATGACAAAGCAAAAACAGGTTTTTTGAAATGTTTGCAAATGTCTATATATGTTTTTATTAAATATTACATTTACATAACTATTCAGACCCTTTACTCAGTAATTTGTTGAAGCACCTTTGGCAGTGATTAGTCTTCTTGGATATGTCGCTACAAGCTTGGCACACCTGTATTTGGGGAGTTTCTCCCATTCTCTGCAGATCCTCTCAAGCTCTGTCAGTTTGAATGGGAGCGTCGATGCAGAGCTATTTTCAGGTCTCTCCGGGTTCAAGTCTGGGCTCTGGCTGGGCCACTCAAGGACATTCAGAGACTTGTCCCGAAGCCACTCCTACATTGTCTTGGCTGTGTGCTTAGGGTCGTTGTCTTGTTGGAAGGTAAACCTTCGCCCCAGTCTGAGGTCCTGACTGCTCTGGAGCAGGTTTTCATCAAGGATCTCTCTGTACTTTGCTCCATTCATCTTTCCCTTGATCCTGACTAGTCTCCCAGTTCCTGCTTGTGAAAAACATCCCCACAGCATGATGGTGCCACCACCATGCTTCACTGTAGGGATGGTGCCATGTTTCCTCCAGACGTGACAGTTGGCATTCAGGCCAGAGAGTTCAATCTTGGTTTCATCAGACCAGAGAATCTTGTTTCTCATGGTCTGAGAGTCCTTTGGGTGCCTTTTGACAAACTCCAAGCGGGCTTTCATGTACCTTTTACCGAGGAGTGGCTTCTGTCTCACCACTCTACCATAAAGGCCTGTTTGGTGGAGTGCTGCAGAGATGGTTGTCCTTTTGGAAGGTTCTCCCAGCTCCACAGAGGAACTCTAGAGCTCTGTCAGAGTCACCATCAGCTTCTAGTTCACCTCCCTGACCAAGGCCCTTCTCCCCGATTGCTCAGTTTGGCCAGGCGGCCAGCTTTAGGAAGAGTCTTGGTGGTTCCAAATGTCTTCCCTTTAAGAATGATGGAGGTCACTGTGTTCTTGGGGACCTTCAATACTGCAGAAACGTTTTGGTACCCTTCCCCAGATCTGTGCCTCGACACAATCCTGTCTCGGAGCTCCATGGACAATACCTTCGACCTCATGGCTTGGTTTTTGCTCTGATATGCACTGTCAACTGTGGGACCTTAAATAGACAGGCGTGTGTCTTTCCAAATCATGTCCAGTCAATTGAATTTACCACAGGTGGACTCCAATCAAGTTGTAGAAAAATCTCAATGATGATCAATGGAAACAGGATGACCCTGAGCTCAATTTCAAGTCTCATAGCAAAGGGTCTGAATACTTATGTAAATAAGGTATTTCTGTTTTTTATGTGTAATATATTAGCAAACATTTCTAAAAACTTGTTTTTGCTTTGTCAGTATGGGGTATTGTGTGAAGATTGATGTATTAAATCCATTTTAGAATAAAACTGTCATTTAACAAAATGTAGAAGGAGTCAAAGGGTCTGAATACTTTCCGAATGCACTGTGTACCCCTGTATTGATTCCCCTGTATTTTTACAGATGTTTTTTATCCTCTGTGCAACATAGCAAACCTTTGAAACCAGATTATTTCCCATGTGTGTGTGTGTGTGTGTGTGTGTGTGTGTGTGTGTGTGTGTGTGTGTGTGTGTGTGTGTGTGTGTGTGTGTGTGTGTGTGTGTGTGTGTTTTATTTTCTTTGGTTTTTCCCCTTGTTTTGGTTTTTCCCTTTGTTTAGGAGTTTCCCCTTGTTTTTCCTATTCGCCTGGTAAACAAATTATATAATTACACATTGCTTTGTTCAAGGATGACATGACATTGAAGGCAGCAAACCAAAGTGGTGGGAATAAGTGTTGTACTTTGTTTTCAGGCAAACATTTCAGTTTTTTTTTAAGTATTAATTAATTAAGAAAGATAGTTAATGTTGTCGCTTGAGTAATTTAAGATTGTCTTCTCCAAGGCATTACATGTACATGTCATAGAAAATTTAACTTAGTTTAGTCTACCATGACACAAGGGCGACATGTCAACTTTGTCTGTATGGTTGAAATACAAGATGTCAGGCTCTGTCAGATTACATTGCTTTAAATCTCAGAATATCGTTGCTGTATACCTGGATGTTGAAGTATGATTACACGTATTTCTGATATTTTTTCTAACGGGCATTTCCATTCCTTACTGTCCTGACCGTCCTGACCGTCCTGACTGTCCTGACCGTCCTGACCGTCCTGACTCTCCTGAACGTCCTCACTGTTCCGACCGTCCTGTCCTGTCTGTCCTTACTGTCCTGACCGTCCTGACTGTCCTGACTGTCCTGACCATCCTGACCGTCCTGACTGTCCTGACTGTCCTGACCGTCCTGACCGTCCTGACTCTCCTGAATGTCCTGACTGTCCTGACCGTCCTGACCGTCCTGACCGTCCTGTCTGTCCTGACCGTCCTGACTGTCCTGAACGTCCTGACTGTCCTGACTGTCCTGACCGTCCTGACCGTCCTGAACGTCCTGACCGTCCTGACTCTCCTGACCGTCCTGGCCGTCCTTACTGTCCTGACTGTCTCCTGACTGTCCTGACCGTCCTGACTCTCCTGAACGTCCTGATTGTCCTGACCGTCCTGACTGTCCTGACCATCCTGACCGTCCTGACTCTCCTGAACGTCCTGACTGTCCTGACCGTCCTGACTGTCCTGACCGTCTTGACCGTCCTGTCTGTCCTTACTGTCCTGACCGTCTTGACTCTCCTGACCGTCCTTACCGTCCTGACTGTCTCCTGACTGTCCTGACTCTCCTGACCGTCCTGACCGTCCTGAACGTCCTGACTCTCCTGACCGTCCTGTCTGTCCTTACGGTCCTGACTCTCCTGACCGTCCTGACTCTCCTGACTCTCCTGACTCTCCTGACCGTCCTGACCGTCCTGTCTGTCCTTACTGTCCTGACCGTCCTGACCGTCCTGTCTGTCCTTACTGTCCTGACTCTCCTGACCGTCCTGACCGTCCTGACTCTCCTGAACGTCCTGACTGTCCTGACCGTCCTGTCTGTCCTTACTGTCCTGACTCTCCTGACCATCCTGACCGTCCTGACCGTCCTGTCTGTCCTGACTCTCCTGACCGTCCTGGCTGTCCTGACTCTCCTGACCGTCCTGGCTGTCCTGACTCTCCTGACCGCCCTGACTCTCCTGACCATCCTGACTCTCCTGGCTGTCCTGACTCTCCTGACCGTCCTGGCTGTCCTGACTCTCCTGACCGTCCTGACTCTCCTGACCGTCCTGACCATCCTGGCTGTCCTGACTCTCCTGAACGTCCTGGCTGTCCTGACTCTCCTGACCGTCCTGACTCTCCTGACCGTCCTGGCTGTCCTGACTCTCCTGACCGTCCTGATTGTCCTGGCCGTCCTGGCTGTCCTGACTGTCCTGACTGTCTCCTGACTGTCCTGACTGTCTCCTGACTGTCCTGACCGTCCTGGCTGACCTTACTTTACTGACTGTGTTGATTGTCCTGGCTGTCCTGACCGTTCTGACTGTGCTGACCGTCCTGACTGTCCTGACCGTCCTGACTGTCCTGACCTTGCTGACCACGCTGACTGTTCTATCTGTCCTTATTGTCGTGACTCTCCTTATTTTCCTGACTCTCCTGACCGTCCTTACCGTCCTGACTGTCTCCTGACTCTCCTGACCGTCCTGACCGTCCTGAACGTCCTGACTCTCCTGACCGTCCTGTCTGTCCTTACGGTCCTGACTCTCCTGACCGTCCTGACTCTCCTGACTGTCCTGACTCTCCTGACCGTCCTGACCGTCCTGTCTGTCCTTACTGTCCTGACCGTCCTGACCGTCCTGTCTGTCCTTACTGTCCTGACTCTCCTGACCGTCCTTACCGTCCTGACCGTCCTGAACGTCCTGACTGTCCTGACCGTCCTGACCGTCCTGTCTGTCCTTACTGTCCTGACTCTCCTGACCATCCTGACCGTCCTGTCTGTCCTGACTCTCCTGACCGTCCTGGCTGTCCTGACTCTCCTGACCGTCCTGGCTGTCCTGACTCTCCTGACCGCCCTGACTCTCCTGACCATCCTGACTCTCCTGGCTGTCCTGACTCTCCTGACCGTCCTGACTCTCCTGACCGTCCTGACCGTCCTGGCTGTCCTGACTCTCCTGAACGTCCTGGCTGTCCTGACTCTCCTGACCGTCCTGACTCTCCTGACCGTCCTGGCTGTCCTGACTCTCCTGACCGTCCTGACCGTCCTGGCTGTCCTGACTGTCCTGTGCCTCATTTTGCTCTGGGCACAGTCCTGATACTTCAGCAAGGTACATTACATGGCACCTTCCGGGTGGCGCAGTGGTCTAGGGCACTGCATCGCAGTGCTAGCTGCGCCACCAGAGTCTCTGGGTTCGCGCCCAGGCTGGGCTGGGTTCGCGCCCAGGCTCTGTCGCAGCCGGCCGCAACCGGGAGGTCCGTGGGGCGACGCACAATTGGCATAGCGTCGTCCGGGTTAGGGAGGGTTTGGCCGGTAGGGATATCCTTGTCTCAGTATGTAAAATGTAATAAAAATGTATGCACTCTACTGTAAGTCGCTCTGGATAAGAGCGTCTGCTAAATGACTAAAATGTAAAAATGTAAATGGCACTTGATACGTTTGCACTTCAATCTCATCAAAATTTCATAATCTCTCTAGTTTTAACCTTCAAAGGTGACTTGTGATTTGGCAAGTCTATTTCATGAAGGGAAAAAAACGAATAAACTTGTTTTCTCTTTACCCTTGCATTTTCTTACAGAAACAGAATTAGCATTTTTGTCAAGTCCATTAATACCATGTTTTTGTAATAACAGAATGCTCTACCATTGTGTGTCCAATAGTCATTTAGTACCAGGGATATCTCCTTGAGACGTCCTTCTTCTCAACGAATGTCCGGAATGCCTTCACTGTTCTTGTCTTAGTTACCCCTCTAGTGAGTAACACAATGGTGGATATATTCTTGAGTGTGCATGCCAAGCTTTGGGAGGGTTGGCAAACCATCTGCAGGCGGTGTGGGAAGAGACAGAGGCTTGGCATCTGGGTGAGGAGGAGGCTCCTTCACTCCCGCTTCCAGTGCCAATATGAAGCCTCTTCTATTGCCCCAACATAAGTGTCTGCTTTATACTGCATGCTCCTGTGTTTATCTGCTGTTTTACACAACTGGGTCAGATGTTCTTTCTATATGATAGTTGTTTAATCATAACATTCATGCCTAACACGTTTGGTTACTTGCGTGTCTACTTGTAAAACGTCTCCTTCCTAGAGTCTGTGTGGGTTTTTTATTGTTTTCCCTGACATCTGGTAGTGCCCAAGGCAAACTATCATCCAGCATGATGAGGCCCGTCCATTCTGTCCTGCTAAAATGGATGCCGCCTGAGATGTGAGGCCAGGAAGGTCCATGATCATATGGTATGGATTGCCCAGAGGGTCTGATGCCACAGAGTTATTAGTGCACAGCCCAGAAGACATTTCAATAATGTTCCTAGAAGGTTCTGAGAACATGACAGAACATTTTCTTGTTTGGTCCTCTGCTTCTGGGTTGGTTGTTAGATAATGTCCTGAGACAATGTTCCCTAAATGTAGTCAGGTTTCTTGAAGAAATTAAGCTAATAAGCTCACCATATATTATTGGATGGACATGCATATACTTATATTATATATATATATATTATATATATATATATTGTCCATTAAAATAACATCAAATTGATCAGAAATACAGTGTAGACATTGTTAATGTTGTAAATGACTATTGTAGCTGATTGGCGTACAGTTGCCCATTATCAGCAACCATCACTCCTGTGTTCCAATGGCATGTTGTGTTAGCTAATCCAAGTTTATCATTTTAAAAGGCAAATTGATCATTAGAAAACCCTTTTGCAATTATGTTAGCACAGCTGAAAACTGTTGTCCTGATTAAAGAAGCAATAAAACTGGCCTTCTTGAGTCTAGTTGAGTATCTGGAGAACCAGCATTTGTGGGTTCGATTACAGACTCAAAATGGCTAGAAACAAATAACTTTTTTTCTGAAACTCGTCAGTCTATTCTTGTTCTGAGAAATTAAGGCTATTCCATGCGAGAAATTGCCAAGAAACTGAAAATCTCGTACAACGCTGTGTACTACTCCCTTCACAGAACAGCACAGACTGGCTCTAACCAGAATTGAAATCGGAGTGGGAGGCCCCGGTGCACAACTGAGCAAGAGGACAAGTACATTAGAGTGTCTAGTTTGAGAAACAGACACCTCACAAGTCCTCAACTGGCAGCTTCATTAAAAAGTATCCGTAAAAAACAGCAGTCTCAACATCAACAGTGAAGAGACGACTCCGGGATGCTGGCCTTCTAGGCAGAGATGCAAAGAAAAGGCCATATCTCAGACTGGCCAATAAAAATGTAAGATTAAGATGGGCAAAAGAACACAGACACTGGACAGGGGAACTCTGCCTAGAAGGCCAGCATCCCATAGTCACCTCTTCACTGTTGACGTTGAGACTGGTGTTTAACAATGTCTACACTGTATTTCTGATCAATTTGATGTTATTTTAATTGATGAAAAATGTGCTTTTCTTTCAAAAACAAGGACATTTCTAAGTGACCCCAAACTTTTGAATGGTAGTGTATATATACAGTACCCATCAAAAGTTTGGACACACCTACTCATTCAAGGGTTTTTCTTAATTTGTGCTATTTTCTACATTGTAGAATAATATTGAAGACATCAAAACTATCTATGGAACACATATGGTAAATATGTTAACCAAAAAAGTGTTCTTCAAAGTAGCCTTGATGACAGCTTTGCACGCTCTTGGCATTCTCTCAACCAGCTTCACGAGGTAGTCACCTAGAATGCATTTCAATTAACAGGTGTGCCTTGTTGTAAGTTAATTTGTGCCATTTCTTTCCTTCTTAATGCGTTTGAGACAATCCGTTGTGTTGTGACAAGGTAGGGGTGATCTTTGGTTCCGACCAGAGACATTCTAGGAACCAAAGGTCATTACCCATCAAGAGACATTCTAGCAACCAATGATTGCTAATTTGCTATCCCTTTGCAACCAAAGTTCCCCATTGCTGCTAGACATAGAGTTCAATATAGTTAATTATGACATTACAGATGGGTCTAACAAAAAATTGTCTTTGAATGGTGTTTTGCAGAATGCATTCCCTTGACATGAACACAGGGCTTCTTAGCAGGTCTTAAAAACAGCATATGCAAATAAACACAGCCCAGCTGGATAATATGAACTGCTCTCCATAAAGTTTGATTCAAATTCATTCAAACACATCATCTACCACCGGCAATCCTTATGTCGGTTCCCCAAAAAAGTGTTTCATGGTCGCAGCTGATAATGCCTGTGCACTCAACCACCTGTTGCCTTGAATTACGGTATCTCGTGTAGGAAAGAGTGCCGTACGTCATTCACCTGCACACTATCAGGAGAAAATGAAAAAACCTTTTCATCAAAGTCCATGCTTGTGTCAAAGATAAGGTGCCACTTCTCTTTGTACTGCAGTGAAGGAAAACCTGAAAACCTGATAGCTTACTCTCTACTAAGCTTCTCCAATGAGTATGTTTTTTTTGTCCTGGCCCTGTATTCATAAAATGTATCAGAGTAGGAATGCGGATCGGTACAGTTTTGCCTTTTAGATTATAATAAATTAACTGTGATGTCCTGATCCTAAATCTGCACTCCGTCTCTGAGGCTCTTTATGAATATAGGCCCAGGAGTAGGTTTATTCTGGGTTATTCCAGACCTAAATGCAACCAGAAGCCTGTCAGTCCTCCCCTAGTTCTGCCACTAGTTTAATGTTTAAAAGCTGCATGTTGACTGCAGCACTGACCAATGAGACAACCTCCTCCCTCTCTCCCCAACGATCCTTCCTACACAGTTGTTGAACTCAATGTTAAAACTTGTGAATCGTGAAGTCATTTGAAGTATGTGAAGCATAAAATACACCCACCTGTAGTGAATACTGCATGATTTCACAAAGAAAGATAAAAAACGAACGATATTTTGCCAGCAGAGTGTTTTTGTTCTTATGTACACACACAGCTCTTATCTAGGTGCTCCAGTTGCCATTTTACTATTTGAATTTCTTAAAC
Source organism: Salvelinus namaycush (assembly GCF_016432855.1). NCBI lineage: Eukaryota > Metazoa > Chordata > Actinopteri > Salmoniformes > Salmonidae > Salvelinus > Salvelinus namaycush. The sequence goes on along the minus strand of NC_052319.1, from coordinate 39,752,716 downwards.
AGTATTGGGAATTATGTAAGCATTCTATCTGGCCAATGTCTATGTTTGTGTCCTTGCGATTGGTCTATGTTTGGTGTGCTATTGACCAATAAATGTAATCGCAGCGGCTCATATTGTGAGAAAAAGAGTGCAATGTTTGAGAGTTCTCTAAATTGTCAAATAAATGGCTTTTCTAAATGCCATTCAGAGGAACTTGGAAAGGATGGGGCGTAAACATCCTGTGAGGGCAGTAGGATGTTTACAACACACAACCGTATTGACGGACAATGGAGTTGATAAGCAAAGGCTACTCGCTCGCTGGATCGTTCCTTTGTTTGCTTCTGGCGGCGGGCGAGAACTCACAGCTTTTCTGCATATTTCTCAGCGAACTCTCTGGGCCTTTAGATGTAGAAGAAGTAAGTTTGTTTCATGACAAAGGCCTTGTGACTAACCTCTTTCCTGGCCTACTACTCTGACGTACATACTGTACAAGACAAACATAAATAAGTAGATAAATAACCAACCCGATACTTGCTGAGGCCCTTCCCTGTGGGCCGCGTTTCAGACAGAAAATACATCCTGTTGCAGCTAAAGATGTAGTGGATTGAAAGGACACGGTTGGATACTCCACACGATTAAATCATCTTTACTGTTTCATTTTATTACAATAGAATTGATTCTGCAATGAACATTTCACCCTATTTAATACATCCTGGCAACTTTGAGAAAAAACACTTTATATCGGAGTTGTCTCAAGATGACTATGCATATTTATGGCATGAGGCTAGTAGCATAGCATCTCTCTATTTTGAATACGGGCGGTTGACATCAACAACACTCATCAGACTCATCAACAACACTCCTTCCAGACTCATATTAAATATCTCCAATCCAAAATCAAATCAAGAATCGGCTTTCTATTTCGCAACAAAGCCTCCTTCACTCACGCCGCCAAACTTACCCTTGTAAAACTGACTATCCTACCGATCCTCGACTTCGGCGATGTCATCTACAAAATAGCTGCCAATACTCTACTCAGCAAACTAGATGCAGTTTATCATAGTGCCATCCGTTTTGTTACTAAAACACCTTATACCACCCACCACTGCGACCTGTATGCTCTAGTCGGCTGGCCCTCGCTACATATTCGTCGCCAGACCCACTGGCTCCAGGTCATCTATAAGTCCATGCTAGGTAAAGCTCCGCCTTATCTCAGCTCACTGGTCACGATAACAACACCCACCCGTAGCACGCACTCCAGCAGGTATATCTCACTGATCATCCCAAAAGCCAACACCTCATTTGGCCGCCTTTCCTTCCAGTTCTCTGTTGCCTGTGACTGGAACGAATTGCAAAAATCGCTGAAGTTGGAGACTTTTATTTCCCTCACCAACTTTAAACATCTGCTATCTGAGCAGCTAACCGATCGCTGCAGCTGTACATAGTCCATCTGTAAACAGCCCACCCAATTTACCTACCTCATCCCCTTACTGTTTTTATTTATTTACTTTTCTGCTCTTTTGCACACCAGTATCTCTACTTGCACATTATCATCTGATGATGTATCACTCCAGTGTTAATCTGCTAAATTGTAATTATTTGCTCCTATGGCCTATTTATTGCCTACCTCCTCATGCCTTTTGCACACAATGTATATAGACTCATTTTTTATTATTATTTAATTTTTTCCTACTGTGTTATTGACTTGTTTATTGTTTACTCCATGTGTAACTCTGTGTTGTTGTCTGCTCACACTGCTTTGCTTTATCTTGGCCAGGTCGCAGTTGTAAATGAGAACTTGTTCTCAACTAGCCTACCTGGTTAAATAAAGGTGAAATAAAAAATAAAATAAAATCGAACATTCAAAAAAGGATTACAAAGATGAGATCTATCCACCAATCCAAAGAAAAGATAGGCGGGAGCTAGACAGCCCATTGTTAGGGCGGAGAGACATGTATCTTGTCAGTATATCCATCATCTTTGTGTTCCTCCATTTGTCTTATAGTGTGCAGCGCCAGACATAGGGTATTGTGGCTATTTCCATAGCAAATAATAGCTGTAGTCCATGGCAACATGATTCATAGGTAGGGCTGGGTGGTCCTCCTAAAGCACTTTACTTATTCCTGTGGGTTGTATTTGTACTTTTAGATTTACTATAAACATTCAATCATTCTGAAAATATATTCCTCATCTCAATCTCGAACAATCCTTTCAATGTCTTACAAAGTGATATATCGTTAGGATTGTTAACGTCATGGTAATTCGTCTTGAAAATATACAACAATTGAAGATATTTTGTGAATGTCCAGATTACAACAACAATGAAATGGGAATGGCTTTTGCAGATATTGTCTTTTACATTAAAAAGTTTCACAGCCACTTTTCACATAGAGCTAAGTATTTCTCTATTGGTATCTTAAGATGGTTTGCTGATAAGATAACACATTTCTACAAACCCCTGAGTCGATACCCCAGAGGGCAAAACTGGTTGACTTCATTTTAATCAGTTTTGCCAAGTTTTACCCACTGGGATGTGTATCATGAAGTAGCACTGCATATCTAAATCCTATCCAAATAAACCATGGATGAATTCTGTAATATGTTTTGAGCCGAATTCTGTAATATGTTTTAAGCCTATGTTGTCATTGGACAGATCCATCCTTGACTGTAATCTCAGTTTGTAAAAGGCTGGAGTCAGCCGTTCCAATACAGCTGGGGGATTTGGCAGCGAGGACCATTAGCTTGTGACAGTACAGCTGATAGTTTCCGGTCTGTTTCCAATTTGCACGTTGCCATAATGTTTTACAAATCCAGTTCCAGCGTTCCCCCCGGTGTAATGGGGTTTTAACTCAAAGCACACTTGGGAGGCTGGCATTCATTCCCCTGGCTTGGATCTAGATAGCATAGCGCAGGATGAAGTGAAGTTACCCATGTTCATGATTGTTGGGCTCTGAGGCAGAGGTATGATGTAGGATCTTAATTTGAGCCAGTTTGCTACAGCAGGAAAAGAATACTGCAGCAACTGGAAATCTGAATAATTAGGTGAATTGTAATTAATGGATTGTGGGGGTTGATACATTTTTCGTAAGGGAAAATCAAGTCTGACATTTCAAAGTGGAAATGAGAAATTTCAGAATCCTTTTTAAACCTCAAATACACTATGAGTTTTACATTTCCTACATTGCAGGAAAGTTCTGCAGGTTAGCTTTTTTCATCATGAATGTTGTTCTGGAGGCAGCTCTGCAGGCTAGTCACTATCTAGCACAGCCACAAAGTCATAAAATCTGATTTTACACAATGCTAAACCCTAACCTTAACCAGACTGCAAAACTAATTCCTAACCCTAATGTTAAATTGAGACCAAAAAGCTCATTTTTGTTTTCATAAATTTTTACAAAAGGCCCTATGGCCAATTTTGACTTTGCAGCTGGCCTATCTCGGAAGTCAGCTGTATCAATGAGTCAGAGGACACACCGTTTGACTGACGACCTAAGTCAGCTTGCAGGTGCCAAGCCATCTACAAGGAGTTGCTAGACCGCGATGAGCCAAGGAAAGCCCCTAGAAAGCCCCTGGCTAGACCAGTATGAACAACCGAGAGAAAAACATTGCTCTTTGTGTTCAAGAACTTCCAGCCGGGGGGCCTCCCTATGGGGCTCCCGGTCACGACCGGCTGTGATCGAACCCCAGGCTGGAGTGGCGCCTCATCACTGCCTTAGAACACTGCTCCACTCGGGAGGCCCCCCTGGCTGGATGTTCTTGAATACAAACAGTCATGTTTTTCTCTCAGCTGTATGTCCTATTCTCAATTGCCTTCCAGTTTAATTGAATTAGCCATGCAACTTGAAGGATAAAAATGTCCTACTCCTTTAGGCCATTAAGTGTATTTCAGTTCACTTAACCCGTCCACTCAAGTAGCACAGCTCCCCTTCCACATACATATTGTCACGCCCTGACCTTAGAGAGCCTTTTTATGTCTCTATTTGGTTTGGTCAGGGTGTGATTTGGGGTGGGTATTCTATGTTCTTTAGTTCTATTATTTGTATTTCTATGTTTTGGCCAGGTAGGGTTCTCAATCAGGGACAGCTGTCTATCGTTGTCTCTGATTGAGAACCATACTTAGGTATCCCTTTGTTTGTGGCACATAGCCCTGACATTTCACGGTTGTTTTTGTATTGTTTATTGTTTTTGTCAGCGTCATATAAATAAAGGAATATGTACGCTCACCACGCTGCACCTTGGTCTACTTCTGTTGACGGCCGTGACACATATTTAGCTAACATATTCTGTTATAACCGTTGTATACACAATGGAGGCTTGTGTGTCAGGAATGCTCTTCACTGCTTTTTCAATAGTTACGTCTGCTAACAGCTATCCAAATAGCAATATTACTGGAAAAATGATGTCAACGTTCAGCCGATGCATCATACGTAACTCTGACTCTGCAAACATGTCTGCATGTCTTGGTAATCAGCTGGATTATTGCTTGTAAGTGCTAGACCAGTATGAACACATATTAAAATGTATGCACTCACTACTGTAAGTTGCTCTGGATAAGAGTGTCTGCTAAATGACGTTTGTGCAGAAATGTAGTCTTATCTAGGCCAATACGGCAACCACATTTGGCTAACAATGAAATTCCAATGATTTTTTTTTTTGAAAAGCAAACATGTTCAACCTGAGGGGCATGTGCACATTTGAATTGTGTCTTCTAAACTATGCACCAGCCGTGCTGCAACCTCAAACCGTTACCATGCTGCTTTAAATGCATAGTCTTCTGTGGCTCTTTCCTGACAAATTCCACAATACTCATACTAAAAGGGACAATCTGTAAGCTTTTCTGTCCAAAGTGTCAGGGCGACGCTTCTAAATCGTGATTCATATACAATACCATTCAAGAGACTGATGTTCTGATGCACCTGACAAAGACTTGTGTCAGCTGTATGCATTGGGAATTTCAAAATGTAATGTTAATGCAAATACTCTAAGTGAATTTCAAAATATAAAGAGAGCAATATAAAGACTTTTCTCAAAGATTGTGTGGACAAGCACATGCGTTTTACTGTATATGTCTTCAGCCACAGTGTTGAGCTATATATAAATACATCAGGACTACACCAAGATGAGAAAATGTAAAAGAAAAATGCCTCCAAGTCAATAAAGTTTGAACATATTAGAGATAAGGTGTTTTTTCACTGTCCCCAGTGCCCTCTGTACATCCTCTAGGCCAAAAAGAACTGTCCAATAAGAACTGAACTGGAGTACATATGCATGCTCTGTTGCCTTAAGTAATGGTGATGGCACAGCACAGCCCACAGCTGCACTACGGAGCCCATGTGATGTCCGTGGTTGGGAATAATCTGAGGAGGGGGGACAAGAGCGCTCACTTCCTTTGAGAGTTCATTTGATTTAGGTAGAGAGCAAATAGGTGTACATCAGTGGCGGCTCCTCAGAGGAGGACCATCCTCGGTGAATTTCATAAAAATGTAAATTGTAAAGCATTTAAAAAGTTATAATTTATAGATAAAACCATACGTAATATAATCATATGTCACCAAATAATTGATTAAAACACACTATTTTGCAAAAAAGGTCTACAGTAGCCTCAACAGCACTCTGTAGGGTAGCACCATGGTGTAGCCGGAGCACAGCTAGCTTCCGTTCTCTTTTTGGTACACTGACTTCAATACAATACCTAGGAGGCTCATGGTTCTCACCCCCTTCCATAAACTTACAAATGAATTTCTTCCAAAATGAAGGAGAAGCAAGAGAGAAATAGAGAGAGAAAGAGAGAGTGTGTCAACTTTTTCCACTTACTTAGCTAGCAAATGTAGCCAGCTAGTTTAGCCTACTGAAACACACAAACAGAGGGATGCTATGTTAGCTAGCTGGCTATGACTATCCAACACAACACTGGAACTCTTCCAAGTCAAGCTTTTTGGTTTGACTAATTTATTGCCCGCGGGGCCCGCCGGTGTAACTGCTTACTGACTGTACATTGTAACGTTACTGCATGATTGTAGCGGGTTTACTAACGTGTTAGTGTTTATTAGCTTTGCTGACTATGATGTTACTTTAGCTAATAATGTTGACAACTATGTAGGCAGCGTGTAGCTGTTTGCCGTGGAAAGTTTTTTTCGCCTGGTCACATACAGCTGATGTGCATTGAAGTCCACAAGCGAAGGGAAGAGGTGAGAGGCGAGCGCATAGATGCGAGAAGGAATACAACGGCAACGACCGCCACTGGTGTATGTGTTTATATTGGAGGGAATGAGTGATGTAAATGTAATGGTGTTGATTGCTGTGATGTTCATGTTAAATGGATGCCCTTTTAAGAGCGCACAAGAGTTATGGGCTGAGGGAGGGAGAACCAGATTGAGAAACAGGATAGAGTTATGTGCTGAGGGAGGGAGAACCAGATTGAGAAACAGGATAGAGTTATGGGCTGAGGGAGGGAGAACCAGATTGAGAAACAGGATAGAGTTATGTGCTGAGGGAGAGAGAACCAGATTGAGAAACAGGATAGAGTTATGTGCTGAGGGAGGGAGAACCAGATTGAGAAACAGGATAGAGTTATGTGCTGAGGGAGGGAGAACCAGATTGAGAAACAGGATAGAGTTATGTGCTGAGGGAGGGAGAACCAGATTGAGAAACAGGATTGAGTTATGTGCTGAGGGAGAGAGAAACAGTGGTGAGAAACAGGATTGAGTTATGTGCTGAGGCAGGGAGAACCAGATTGAGAAACAGGATAGAGGTATGTGCTGAGGGAGAGAGAAACAGGATTGAGAAACAGGATTGAGTTATGTGCTGAGGCAGGGAGAACCAGATTGAGAAACAGGATAGAGTTATGTGCTGAGGGAGGGAGAACCAGATTGAGAAACAGGATAGAGTTATGGGCTGAGGGAGAGAGAACCAGATTGAGAAACAGGATAGAGTTATGGGCTGATGGAGGGAGAACCAGATTGAGAAACAGGATAGAGTTATGGGCTGAGGGAGAGAGAACCAGATTGAGAAACAGGATAGAGTTATGGGCTGAGGGAGAGAGAACCAGATTGAGAAACAGGATAGAGTTATGGGCTGAGGGAGGGAGAACCAGATTGAGAAACAGGATAGAGTTATGGGCTGAGGGAGGGAGAACCAGGATAGAGTTATGGGCTGAGGGAGGGAGAACCAGATTGAGAAACAGGATAGAGTTATGGGCTGAGGGAGAGAGAACCAGATTGAGAAACAGGATAGAGTTATGGGCTGAGGGAGGGAGAACCAGATTGAGAAACAGGATAGAGTTATGGGCTGAGGGAGAGAGAACCAGATTGAGAAACAGGATAGAGTTATGGGCTGAGGGAGGGAGAACCAGGATAGAGTTATGGGCTGAGGGAGAGAGAACCAGATTGAGAAACAGGATTGAGTTATGTGCTGAGGGAGGGAGAACCAGATTGAGAAACAGGATAGAGTTATGTGCTGAGGGAGGGAGAACCAGATTGAGAAACAGGATAGAGTTATGTGCTGAGGGAGGGAGAACCAGATTGAGAAACAGGATAGAGTTATGGGCTGAGGGAGGGAGAACCAGGATAGAGTTATGGGCTGAGGGAGAGAGAACCAGATTGAGAAACAGGATTGAGTTATGTGCTGAGGGAGGGAGAACCAGATTGAGAAACAGGATAGAGTTATGTGCTGAGGGAGAGAGAACCAGATTGAGAAACAGGATAGAGTTATGTGCTGAGGGAGAGAGAACCAGATTGAGAAACAGGATAGAGGTATGGGCTGAGGGAGAGAGAAACAGGATAGAGGTATAGGCTGAGGGAGAGAGAAACAGGATAGAGATACAGGATAGAGTTATGGGCTGAGGGAAAGAAACAGAGAGAGAGATAGGATAGAATTCAACAATGTATTGAACTTAGTAGGAAATCATATTTTCCTGCAACGGCACAGGAAAGGGGGATAGCCCTTTGCACAACTGAAGGCATTCAACTGAAATGTGTCTTCCACATTTAACCCAACCCCTCTGAACCAGAGAGGTGCAGGGAGCTGCCTTAATCAACATCCATGTCCGGGGATGAGTTGTTGGCAGTTAACTGCCTTGCTCAATGGCAGAACGGCAGATTTTTTTCCATCTTGCTGGCTCGGGGATTCAAACCAGTGACCTTTCGATTACTGGCCCAACTCTCTTAACTGCTAGACTACCTCCCGTCCCTGTCTGTGTGTTTAGTGTGCTGTGTGTGTGTGTGCGTGCGTATGTCACTTGCTAATGATAACCGTCTGCTGGTAGATGGAAAGGCTTTCCCAAAAATCTTCTCAATTAAATGTTAACTACAAAGTAGCCTGTGCCTTCCTGCTAGAATGATATCATGATTATTTGCATCGACCCAGTGGCTATTTGTTTTGCAAACTCTGCAATCAGATGAACAGAAACTCAGCTAACCAAACAACGGTCTTTGGGTGGTGCCCAGTTGAGTTAAAGGGTAACTACACCCAGAATTCAACAATTTTACGATTTTTTTCAGACCTCAAAATGGGTCTCCTGATGTGTTTTAAGCATTGTTGTGGACTTGGAACATCCAATGTTGTTGTTTTTATACAACAAAGTTGTGATTTTGTGAGAAAAACCCTGAAAATACTGGGAAACCCTGTCCAAACCCTCTTCTTACTAAGAAACAGTTAATGGTGTAAATAACAATGTAAGTCTGTGTTTCAATGGCCTTTTTTTCCTTTCAACAGATCGATAGTCATTAAAGAGGGAGAAATAACCAGAAGAGTGGATCGTTTGATATGCCAAAAAAGAAGATGGATTGTTTTGGGTACTGTTGGATGGTCATCTGTCTCCTACTGGGCACTGCTACTGAGGCAAGAGTTAACTTTCTTTACCCTCTCTTTTGCTCTCTTTACTCTGTATCTCTATCTGTCGCTCTCTCTGTCACACACACACACACACACACACACACACACACACACACACACACACACACACACACACACACACACACACACACACACACACACACACACACACACACACACACACACACACACATACATACATATACAGTGGGGCAAAAAAGTATTTAGTCAGCCACCAATTGTGCAAGTTCTCCCACTTAAAAAGATGAGAGAGGCCTGTAATTTTCATCATAGATACACTTCAACTATGACAGACAAAATGAGAAAAAAAAACAGAAAATCACATTGTAGGATTTTTTATGAATTTATTTGCAAATTATGGTGGAAAATAAGTATTTGGTCAATAACAAAAGTTTATCTCAATACTTTGTTATATACCCTTTGTTGGCAATGACAGAGGTCAAATGTTTTCTGTAAGTCTTCACAAGGTTTTCACACACTGTTGCTGGTATTTTGGCCCATTCCTCCATGCAGATCTCCTCTAGAGCAGTGATGTTTTGGGGCTGTTGCTGGGCAACACGGACTTTCAACTCCCTCCAAAGATTTTCTATGGGGTTGATATCTGGAGACTGGCTATGGCCACTCCAGGACCTTGAAATGCTTCTTACGAAATGCTATGTGTTATGGTATGTGATGTGATGCTATGTGTTATGGTATGGTATGTGATGTGATTCTATGTGTTATGGTATGGTATGTGATGTTATGGGTTCTCTTTGCAGATCTTAGTTGCGGCTAGCCCAGAGGTGAACAGTACCCAGCAGCACCTACACCTGAATGTCTACCACGATATAGGAGTCACCAGGAACAAGATTGTGACAGCCCAGTTCGAGTGCTACCAGAAAATCATGAAGGATAACGACCACAACAAAATAGGTAAAAAACAACAGAAATGACCTGCTTTCAGGCACCTCTGTCATTGGCATAGTTGGTCATGGTGAATTATTATGTGTGTGTGTGGGGGAGGGGGGGGGGGGGGGTGAGCATCAGAAAGTTGTCTTTTAGCAAAATTAGGTTGCTACATACTGTACATAAAAAAAAAAATTGTCTAACGCCCAAAAAATCATGGTTATTGGCTACATCTTCAGCCCATTGGGTACGATGACTTGATTACTGAGTGCTTGTGCTCAAGCATGAGTTTGAATCCTAACTGGGATCGATTCATGTTGCATAAGCCCTCGAGTTGAGCACCTGATGTCAAACGAGGAGCTCTTTGATAGGGAGAAGAATAAAAAAAATCATCTGTTTTGTGTAGTCAATGACTAAGGTGTGATAATCCCACCAGTCTATTAGTATCCAGACCATTAACATTAACCAGTCTGCAGGTGAGGAGACAGTGCATCTTAAGCCAGCCTGAGGTACTGAGGGACTGAGGGACTGAGAGGAATGCCAATATATCAGTGTTGCTGTGGTGTAATTTACACAAGGTGCTGTAAACCTCTCATTTGGATGGTAATCCACTAGCGTTGTGTCTGATTAGCATTGCAGTCACACCGGCAATCAGCTAGGAGGTGATCGCTTGGCGTCTTGGCTAATTAGAAATCCTACCACACAGAAAGGTGTGGCTCTAGGGTGTCTGTCTGAGAGTGGTGGTTGTAAGTGCGTGAGGAGAGGTAAGGAATAGTGAGGAGGGGGAGCAGCAGAAGGCTAGGCTTCAGGAGAGAGAGGGAGCATCTGACAGAACAGATGTAAAGTGTTAGCTATGTACAGTCATACTTAATGTTAGGGAACGCTACAGGTGCAATACCACAGCTTTTTAAAGACTCTAAACATAATCCTGATTTATCTGACCAAAACATTTGCAGATATTTGGAAAAGTGCATTTGCTACCTTTCTTTTCTTTTTATTTATATTTATATATATTTTAAATTAAACTAGGCAAGTCACTTAAAGACAAATTCTTATTTACAATGACGGCCTACACCGGCCAAACCCGGGCGACGCTGAGCCAGTTGTGCGCCGCCCTACGGGACTGCCGATCACAGCCGGTTGTGATACAGCCTGGATTCAAACCAGGGTCTGTAGTGATGCTTCAAGCACTGAGATGCAGTGCCTTAGACCGCTGTGCCACTCGTTAGCCAAATAATGCTTTTAACTATTGTGTTACAATATGTACAGTATTTAATAATGTGTTTGTGTGGGTGGTTGCCAAGGTAGGACACATCTCCGTCAGTAGAAATCTTTTCCAAAATAACTTTCCCCTTCAAAAACATCTTCTAGCTCTTCAGTTATGTCAAGCATTATTGTCAACACATGCCAGGGGATTGTCAATTTCAATCCAAAGCTTTAAAACACACATCCCACCCCTGTTGTCAAAAACAAAGTCTGACTACTAGATGAAAGAGATACAAAGTACATAGTGAGAGAGGCAGGGGTAGAAACACATCCTGGCTGATATTTAACATAACATTTTTTTTCCTAAAATTGATGTTATGGTGGATGGAAGACAGAGTCAGGAAACAGTTATATGGGATGTAGGATGTTTCAATATCTGGGTTATCTACAGTAATGTCTCATTTCCACCATACAATTAGGAGCATTGGCAGAATCGTAATCTATTTAACCTGATTTGTAGGCAATAATAAATAAAGACGTTAGCGTTAGCAAAACAATATATCAGCAGGTGTCTCTAATAACTACTGAGTGTGGTGTCAACAAACAACATGTTTACTTATATCACATATGGATTTCAACTGCGTATTGATTGACGTGACCTGTTGATTCTTGTCCTCTCAGTGACCTCTCAGTGCTCCTGCTTTATGTGAACACGTGCTTTATTTGAACTCTGATGGTTTCTATGCTGCAGGGCCAGTGTGTAACCGGACCTGGGATGGGTGGCTGTGCTGGGACGACACAGAGGCAGGCTTCACTTCAGAGCAGCACTGCCCTGACTACTTCCAGGACTTTGACCCCTCAGGTGAGCCCCTCGAAAGCCCACCAAGTGCCCACCGACATGGGCTAAAGTTCCTGGAGAGTGGGGACCCACCTTTTATGCAGGTTTTCATTTCAACCTGCAACTCCCATAAAAACTGCTGAATTAAATGTAGAAAATGTAACTTTGAATCATTCCAGCTATTTCACGTGTTATGTTCTGTCTTGGAATAATTCTAAAATAGCAGATTCAAGGTGTTCCAATTCATTGGTTCCCTCGAACCAAGCAGATATAAATAAAGCACAGGGTTTTGTTCTAGCCCAGCACTAACACAGCTGTTTCAAATAATCCTAATCATATTCATCAGTCGGGACCAGGACCAGTTTCATCTGGTGTATTAGTGCTAGGCTGGAATAAAAGCCTGCACGTCATGTGGCTCTCCAGGACTGGAGTTCTACACCCCTAGTCTAATGGGGTGATATCATTGGTAGTGAAATCAACATTGAGAAACACTGGGTTTGAGGCAGACACAGCGATCCTTCCTCCTTCCGGGCTAGTTTGGCCATTTTGAGGGGTAGTCCCATCCTTTTTTATCATATTCCTTTCTTTTTTCCTTTTTTCATTTCCTTTTTATTTAATACAAGTACCAGAGGCTTCAGAAACTATGTTACTTTAAAAGCACTTGCAAATTATATTACTGAGAGGAAAGATGACATTTTTTGAAAAAGGACCTGTTTTGAAGATTAACTTCAGATCTCTGCATTTTGAAGCCTGTATCTGATGTGGTTAGAGTTTCATCTCCTACATTTTGATGTAATGCTCTACAGAAATGGTGACAAAAATCTGCAGTGAGAACGGACACTGGTTTCTGCATCCCGACAGCAACCGAACGTGGACTAACTACACACGATGCAACGAGCACACTAGCGAAGGCAGAGTGGTACGTCACTGTCTGAATTTTTTTTATTCATCTTCTCAATTACACAATATTTTGTCAAAAGAATATCAAATGGATGTTCTAGTAATTCAAAAACAATTGCTTGCTGCATGTGAGGAATGTTATTTTGCCCTCCCACAGAAACTTGCAGATTGTTATTTTGATTGAATGGACATAAAGCATTTGAAAAAAACATGTGGAGATAGTATTTGACTAAGGCTTTGAGCTCTCTGCTCTGTGATTATCAGGGCTATTTGACTATAACTAACAAGGGCATTTTATATTGATTATTGAGTGCATTATGTAGTGCAATAGGGTGTTAGCCAGGCTAACACATGCTAGGATAATATGAGGCTTATCGTGTCTGCTCTCTTCCAGACTGCCATGAATTTATTCTACTTGGCTCTCATTGGCCACGGCTTGTCACTGATATCCCTATTCATTTCCCTGGGAATATTTTTCAATTTCAAGTGAGTATAAATTAACCAAACAATTTAAATAATGAAATACTCAAAGGCTTTGTTCCTCTGTGTGTTTTTATTCACAGATAGCTGATACAAAGAACTTTTCCCCTTGTGTTTCTGTTTTTAACTCCACAATGACAACGTCTACACCTTTCCCCCTTTCGTGTAGGAGTTTAAGTTGCCAAAGGGTCACTCTCCACAAAAACCTCTTCTTCTCCTTTGTATTGAACTCGGTCATCACCATCATCTGGTTGACCGCTGTGGCGAATAACCAGGAGCTGGTACAAAGAAACCCTGTGAGTTTATGGATCGTTGGAGGGATGGGTGGATGGATGGATGGGTGGTAGGTAGGTAGGTAGGTAGGTAGGTAGGTAGGTAGGTAGGTAGGTAGGTAGGTAGGTAGGTAGGTAGGTAGGTAGGTAGGTAGGTAGGTAGGTAGGTAGGTAGGTAGGTAGGTGGGTGGGTGGGTGGGTGGGTGGGTGGGTGGGTGGGTAGGTGGGTGGGTGGGTGGTAGATAACATGTGTTTGTATATAAATATAAATAATTGTATATCTATATTATACTATGTAATGTATATCATACAGCCACACACCAATGTAACGGTAGGACACACACTGCTAATTTGCTGCTGCATTTATAGATATTCAATTCGATATTTAGCCCAGAAAAACTACATGACGTAGATCCAAATTGATAGTACTTATTTTTGCGTTAGCTAGGTAGCGTTAGCTAGGTAGCGTTAGCTAGGTAGCGTTAGCTAGCGCCAGTCAAAACTCTGCTATTTTTTATACTGTATCTTGTTCTCCATCTTCTTTTTAAATCGTAAGCCAGTGTGTTTTCAGCAGTTTTATTTCCATGACTGATCAAAACTAATTTTCTCATGCTCTCGCTTGTCTCTCTGTGGCAGACTTTATGAGCAATATGTTAGGAACATCAAATCACAATAAAATCACAGTATCGAATCGCAATACATATAGAATAGTGAGAATCGCAATAGATATGGTATCGGCACCTAAAGATGTTGATGATGTCGTATATTGTGAGGCCAGCCCTAAATTTCACCCCATGTTCTTCTTTCTAGACAAGCTGTAAAGTGTCCGTGTTCATCCATCTTTATCTGTTTGGCTGCAACTACTTCTGGATGCTCTGTGAAGGGATATACCTGCACACCCTTATCGTTGTTGCCGTGTTCGCTGAGAAACAGCACTTGATGTGGTACTATCTCCTCGGCTGGGGTAGGTTTTTGGGGGATGTGGTACTATCTCCTCGGCTGGGGTAGGTTTTTGGGGGATGTGGTACTATCTCCTCAGCTGGCGTAGGTTTTTGGGGGATGTGGTACTATCTCCTCAGCTGGGGTAGGTTTTTGGGGGATGTGGTACTATCTCCTCAGCTGGGGTAGGTTTTTGGGGGATGTGGTACTATCTCCACGGGTGGGGTAGATTTTGGGGATAACATCATATCCCTTATAGGATATGAAGTTTGATGTTATTTCATGGAAGTAGCATTGTTTGTCACTAACAAAGGATGTCTGTTGTTGTTTTTCAGGCTTTCCTCTAATTCCAGCATCTATACATGCGATCGCTCGCAGTTACTACTACAATGACAAGTGAGTTACTTTCAACGCTTTTTCCCTTAATTGTTTTCATTGAATTGATCATTCCTCAAACTACAAGCTATCCATACAGCATAATGCCTATTTCTTGTCATTAGTTTCTATGACAGCTACCAGTATTCCCTACCCTGTATCGATTGCCTTCTAGTGCTTTCAATTACATTTTTTATTAATATTTTTCCTGTAAGCATCTCCTTTTAAATCGAATTTCAACAATAAAAGAAGGTGGCTGCCTGATTCGTCTCTCTCCCTCCTACAGTTGTTGGATAAGCTCCAACACTTCACTCCTCTACATAATCCATGGGCCCATCTGCGCTGCTCTGTTGGTAAGTCTGTAATACAGTTAGGTTGATGCATTTTAAAAACTATATTCTGGCGACTGTTGAGTGCAATCTTGGATAAAAAGAGGTTGCAGTGTACCAGAATGTTGTTTTAATTTTAAAGGGATAGTTCAGTGAAATTACATATTTAGTTTCCTTACCTTGAAAGCAGCCTATGGACAAGGAGAGACTGAAATTCACAGTTTAGTTTTGTTAAATTGGCCAAGTAATATCTACGTAAATCATTTCACAGAACTATCCCTTTAATTTAAATCAAATCAAATCACATTTTATTTGTCACATACACATGGTTAGCAGATGTTAATGCGAGTGTAGCGAAACGCTTGTGCTTCTAGTTCCGACAATGCAGTAATAACCAACGAGTAATCTAACCTAACAATTCCACAACTACTACCTTATACCCACAAGTGTAAAGGGATAAAGAATATGTACATAAAGATATATGAATGAGTGATGGTACCGAACGGCATAGGCAAGATGCAGTCGATGGTATCGAGTACAGTATATAAATATGAGATGAGTAATGTAGGGTATGTAAACATAAAAAAGTGGCATTGTTTAATGTGGCTAGTGATACATTACATCAAGATGGCAAGATGCAGTAGATAGTATAGAGTACAGTATATACATATGAGATGAGTAATGTAGGGTATGTAACATTATATTAAGTGGCATTGTTTAAAGTGGCTAGTGATACATTTTTTACATACATTTTTCCATTATTAAAGGGGCTGGAGTTGAGTCAGTATTTTGGCAGCAGCCACTCAATGTTAGTGGTGGCTGTTTAACAGTCTGATGGCCTTGAGATAGAAGCTGTTTTTCAGTCTCCCGGTCCCTGCTTTGATGCACCTGTACTGACCTCGCCTTCTGGATGATGTCCTTGATGATCTTTATGGCCTTCCTGTGACATCGGGTGGTGTAGGTGTCCTGGAGGGCAGGTAGATTGCCCCCGGTGATGCGTTGTGCAGACCTCACTACCCTCTGGAGAGCCTTACGGTTGTGGGCGGAGCAGTTGCCGTACAAGGCGGTGATACAGTCCGACAGGATGCTCTCGATTGTGCATCTGTAGAAGTTTGTGAGTGCTTTTGGTGACAAGCCAAATTTCTTCAGCCTCCTGAGGTTGAAAAGACGCTGCTGCGCCTTCTTCACCACGCTGTCTGTGTGGGTGGACCTATTCATTTTGTCCGTGATGTGTACGCCGAGGAACTTAAAACTTACTACCCTCTCCACTACTGTCCCGTCGATGTGGATAGGGGGGTGCTCCCTCTGCTGTTTCCTGAAGTCTACGATCATCTCCTTTGTTTTGTTGACATTGAGTGTGAGGTTATTTTCCTGACACCACACTCCAAGGGCCCTCACCTCCTCCCTGTAGGCCATCTCGTCTTTGTTGGTAATCAAGCCTACCACTCTAGTGTCGTCTGCAAACTTGATGATTGAGTTGGAGGCGTGCATGGCCAGGCAGTCGTGGGTGAACAGGGAGTACAGGAGAGGGCTCAGAACACACCCTTGTGGGGCCCCAGTGTTGAGGATCAGCGGGGTGAAGATGTTGTTACCTACCCTCACCACCTGGGGGCGGCCCGTCAGGAAGTCCAGTACCCAGTTGCACAGGGCGGGGTCGAGACCCAGGGTCTCGAGCTTGATGACGAGTTTGGAGGGTACTATGGTGTTAAATGCTGAGCTGTAGTCGATGAACAGCATTCTCACATAGGTATTCCTCTTGTCCAGATGGGTTAGGGCAGTGTGCAGTGTGGTTGCGATTGCGTCGTCTGTGGACCTATTGGGGCGGTAAGCAAATTAGAGTGGGTGTAAGGTGTCAGGTGGAGGTGATATGGTCCTTGACTAGTCTCTCAAAGCACTTCATGATGACGGAAGTGAGTGCTACGGGGCGGTAGTTGTTTAGCTCAGTTACCTTAGCTTTCTTGGGAACAGGAACAATGGTGGCCCTCTTGAAGCATGTGGGAACAACAGACTGGGATAAGGATTGATTGAATATGTCCGTAAACACACCAGCCAGCTGGTCTGCGCATGCTCTGAGGACGCGGCTGGGGATGCTGTCTGGGCTTGCAGCCTTGCGAGGGTTAAAACGTTTAAATGTTTTACTCACGTCGGCTGCAGTGAAGGAGAGTCTGCAGGTTTTGGTAGCGGGCCATGTCAGTGGCACTGTATTGTCCTCAAAGTGAGCAAGAAGTTGTTTAGTCTGTCTGGGAGCAAGACATCCTGGTCCGCGACGGGCCTGGTTTTCTTTTTGTAATCCGTGATTGACTGTAGACCCTTCCACATACCTCTTGTGTCTGAGCCGTTGAATTGCGACTCTGCTTTGTCTCTATACTGATGCTTAGCTTGTTTGATTGCCTTGCTGAGGGAATAGCTACACTGTTTGTATTCGGTCATGTTTCCGGTCACCTTGCCCTGGTTAAAAGCAGTGGTTCGCGCTTTCAGTTTCGCGTGAATGCTGCCATCAATCCACGGTTTCTGGTTTGGGAATGTTTTAATAGTTGCTGTGGGTACGACATTGCCGATGCACTTGCTAATAAACTCGCTCACCGAATCAGCGTATTCGTGAATGTTGTTGTTTGACGCAATGCGGAACATATCCCAATCCACGTGATCGAAGCAATCTTGAAGCGTGGAATCAGATTGGTCGGACCAGCGTTGAACAGACCTGAGCGCGGGAGCTTCCTGTTTTAGTCTCTGTCTATAGGCAGGGAGCAACAAAATGGAGTCGTGGTCAGCTTTTCCGAAAGGAGGGTGGGGGAGGGCCTTATATGCGTCGCGGAAGTTAGAATAACAATGATCTAGGGTTTTACCAGCCCTGGTAGCACAATGGATATGCTGATAGAATTTAGGGAGTCTTGTTTTCAGATTAGCCTTGTTAAAATCCCCAGCAACAATGAATGCAGCCTCAGGATATGTGGTTTCTAGTTTACATAGAGTCAAATAAAGTTCGTTCAGGGCCATCGATGTGTCTGCTTGGGGGGGAATATATACGGCTGTGATTATAATCGAAGATAATTCCCATGGTAGATAATGCGGTCGATATTTGATTGTGAGGAATTCTAAGTCAGGTGAACAGAAGGACTTGAGTTCCTGTATGTTATTATGATCACACCACGTCTCGTTAATCATAAGGCATACCATCCCCTCTTCTTACCAGAAAGATGCTTGTTTATGTCGGCGCGATGCGTGAAGAAACCAGGTGGCTGTACCGACTCCGATAGCGTGTCTCGAGTGAGCCATGTTTCCGTGAAGCAAAGAACGTTACAGTCTCTTATGTCTCTCTGGAATGCTACACTTGCTCGGGTTTCATCAACCTTGTTGTCAAGAGACTGGACATTGGCGAGTAGTATGCTAGAGAGTGGTGCGCGATGTGCCCGTCTCCGGAGCTTGATCAGAAGAGCGCTTCGTCTGCCCCTTTTACGGCGTCGTTGTTTTGGTTCGCCAGCTGGGATCCGATCCATTGTCCTGGGTGGTTGGCAAAACAGAGGATCTGCTTTGGGAAAGTCGTATTCCTGGTCGTAATGATGGTGAGTTGACGTTGCTCTTATATCCAGTAGTTATTTTTTCCCTGCAGTTTGGCCTCAACGGTTGGTCCCTCTGTGGACTGACCCGCCCATGAGTCATTTGGCAGAACAACATGTCACTGGTCACCCTTCAAAGGAAACCAGCAAATTATTATCTGAGGGTCCAATCTGGTACACAGCTGCATTGTCTTATCAGATGTGCTGATGTTTCTATATTTTGAGGACTTCTGCATAATGTGCTACCTTGTCGTGCTGCTACTTCAGTTTCAACTGTTCTGCCTTCAGCTATGGAACACTGACCTGTTCGCCCGACGTGCTTCCTTGCCCCGGACCTGCTGTTTTCGACCCTCTCTCTCTCCCCCTCTCTCTCTCTCTCTCTCTCTACCGCACCTGCTGTCTCGACCTCTGAATGCTCAGCTATGAAAAGCCAACTAACATTTACTCCTGAGGTGCTGACCTGTCTACAACCACTGTTATTATTATTTGACCCTGCTGGTCATCTATGAACATCTTGAAGAACGTTCATGCCTTAATAATTTCCATGTACTCTTATAATCTCTACCCAGCACAGCCAAAAGACTGGCCACCCCTCGGAGCCTGGTTCCTCTCTAGGTTTTTTCCTAGGTTCCTGACTTTCTAGGGAGTTTTTCCTAGTCACAGTGCTTCTACATCTGCATTGCTTTCTGTTTGGGGTTCAAAGCTGGGTTTCTGTAAAAGCACATCTGCTAATGTAAAAATGGCTTAAAAAATACATTTGATTTGATTTGATGTTTTCTCCTTGTTTGGTCAATACGAGAATTGTAATGGTGATTTTGTGAATCCACTCTCGACATCAGTGATTCAGAAACTTAAGAATTACCCATAATTCACAATTTTCCAACATCAAGAAGTGAACACACTGTTGCTAACAGTCCTGAACAGTATTTCTTATATTTTTCCTGTATGGTGATTGCGGGACCTTTGGATAAGCATGTCCTCTATACTGCTAATATTTTTCTGACTAATTTGTCAGTTTTCTCTCTCCTTCTCTTTTAAGGTGAACCTGTTCTTCCTGTTGAACATTGTGCGTGTCCTGATCACCAAGTTGAAGGTGACCCACCAGGCTGAGTCCAGCCTCTACATGAAGGCCGTGCGCGCCACCCTGATTCTTGTGCCTCTCCTGGGCATCCAGTACGTCCTGTTGCCCTACAAACCAGAGGAACGGGTCTCCTCTGAGATCTACGACTACATCATGCACATCTTAATGCATTATCAGGTAAGACTATCTATTCTCTACTAGTTACCCCAGCTCAGTGAAATGATACATTTCTAGGTTTACAGTAATATATCTTACATCTTTCCAACCGATGTTAGAATGAATTTCTATGTAAAATGCCTTCAGAAAGTATTCATAGCCCTTGACTTGTTGTTGTTACAGCCTGAATTCAAAAGTGATTAAATATATACACTATATATACACAGGTATGTGGACATCCCTTCAAATTAGTGGATTCAGCTATTTCAGCCACACCCGTTGCTGACAGGTGTATAAAATCTCCATAGACAAACATTGGCAGTAGAATGGCCTTACTGTAGAGCTCAGTGACTCATTGTGGCACCGTTATAGGATGCCACCTTTCCAACAAGTCAGTTCTTCAAATATCTTCCCTGCTAGAGCTGCCCCGGTCAACTGTAAGTACTGTTATTGTGAAATGGAAACATCTAGGAGCAACAACGGCTCAGCCGTGACGTGGTAGGCCACACAAGCTCACAGAACGGGACCACCAAGTGCTTAAGCGCGTAGCGTGTAAAAAATCATCTGCCCTCGGTTGTAACACTCGCTACCGAGTTCCAAACTGCCTCGGGAAACAATGTCAGCACAATGACTGTTCGTTGGGAGCTTCATGAAATGAGTTTTCATGGCCGAGCAGCCGCAAACAAGCCTAAGATCACCGTGTGCAATGCCAAGCGTCGGCTGGAGTTGTGTGAAGCTTGCCGCCATTGGACTCTGGAGCAGTGGAAACGCGTTCTCTGGAGTGATCAATCACGTTTCACCATCTGACAGCCCAACGGACGAATCTGGGTTTGGCGGATGCCAGGAGAACGCAACCTGCCCCAATGCATAGTGCCAACTGTAAAGTTTGGTGGAGGAGTAATAATGGTCTGAGGCTGTTTTTCATGGTTTGGGCTAGGCCCCTTAGTTCCAGTGAAGGGAAATTTTAACGCTACAGCTTACAATTACATTCTAGACGATTCTGTGCTTCCAACATTGTGGCAACAGTTTGGGGAAGGCCCTTTCCTGTTTCAGCGTGACAATGCTCCCATGAACAAAGCAAGGTCCATACAGAAATGGTTTGTTGAGATCGGTGTGGAATAACTTGAATGGCCTGCACAGAGCCCTGACCTCAACCCCATCGAACATCTTTAGGATGAATTGGAACGCTGACTGCGAGCCAGGCCTAATCATCCAACATCAGTGCCTGACCTCATTAATGCTCTTGTGACTGAATGGAAGCAAGTCCCCGCAGCAATGTTCCAACATCTAGTGGAAAGCCATACCAGAAGACTAGAGGCTGTTATAGCAGCAAAGGGGGGACCAACTGCATATTAATGCTCATGATTTTGGAATGAGATGTTGGACGACCAGGTGTCCACATACTTTTGGTCGTATAGTGTATATATATTTTTTACCCATCTACACCATAATGAAAAAGTGATTCATTTGCCCCAAACATAACTCTTTGTATTCCGGTTAGTTCATTCCTTTGCCACATTTTTTTCAGTTTTAGTTTACTGCCTTATTACAAACAGGATGCATGTTTTGTAATAGTTTTATTATGTACAGGCTTCCTTCTTTTCACTCTGTCAGTATTGTGGAGTACCTACAATGTTGTCGATCCATCCTCAGTTTCCTCACAGCCATTAAATTCTGTAACTTTTTTAAAGTCATCATTGTGAAATCCCTGAGCTGTTTCCCTCCTCTCCGGCAACTGAGTTAGGAAGGACGCCTGTATCTTTGCAGTGACTGGTTGTATCGATACACCCTCCAATGTGTAATTAATAACTTCACCATGCTCAAAGGGATATTCAATGTCTGCTTTTTTATTTTGACTTATCTACCAAGAGGTGCACTTCTTTGCGAGGCTTTGGAAAACCTCCATGGTTTTTGTGGTTGAATCTGTGTTTGAAATTCACTGCTCGACTGATGGAACTTTCAGATAATTGTATGTGTGGAGTTGAAAGATGAGATAGTCAATCAAAAATCATGCAGGCACATTTTTACTCCTGAATTTATTTTGTCTTTCTATAACAAACGGGTTGAATATCTATTGACTTAATACGTTTCACTTTTCATTCAGGATGTAATACAACAAAAAGTGGAAAAAGTCCAGGGGTGTGAATACTTTCTGATGGCATTGGATATGTGTGTTGTCCGTAGTCCCTTGGCAGATGTTCTTGTCCAGAGTTACTATAAGCGCATCAAACACATTAATCTGAAGCCGCCGTCTCTCACTGTGTTCCCTATTATTGGCTTGTGAGTATTTATGAAGACCAGGTCGACGCCTTTCAGCTCCGGCATCTTTATCCCATGGCCTGTGGAAAACTGTCAGGAAGGAAAACATAAGTCACTGTCTGGGAGGGGAGGGTTGAATGCTGCAGCTTATGATGGGGAGGTGCAGTCGGAGCGTTCTGGGGCCAGGCTGAATCAGCTCAATAAATCATACAACACAACGTCTTTGTCTCTGTCTCTGTCTCTGTCTCTCTCTGTCTCTCTCTGTCTCTCTCTGTCTCTCTCTCTATCGCTCTCTCTCTCTCTCTCTCTTTCGCTCTCTCTCACACTTGTTTTACATGCTCCTCGAAAGCTGCCAAAATGCATGACAGTGGCAAAATCAGCATTCTGCCCAATGCCTCAACTGTTTTTTGCTGTTTGAGAACTTGAGACATTCTCCTCGGGAAGTGATGATGCATTTATCACCTGACTGGGCAACACATTTTTTTTTCAGGGGCTGCTGGTGGCCACCATCTTCTGCTTCTTCAACGGAGAGGTACGTTTCTCACGCACAATCATGTCCATCAGGTTTTCTGAAATCCCAGATAAATAATTATGGGTTGGATGATTCCCTTGCCAGCCTATTTACTGGGAGTTTTGGGACTGTTTCAGGAATTTTGCAACCCTCTCCTCCCCTGTACCTCCTTGTCCTCAGCCCCCTGTGTGTATATGCCGAGGTTAGGACACTTCCTCTTTGCATACCCTCCCCGGGAGTTGACCTGGGGATGTATCTTGGGACGTTGACCTTCCAGAGCATTGCATGGGAGCGTGTTAGAGTTTCTGGAGAGGATTCTCCCAGACTAGAGATCATGAAAGCATTGGCAGGCATCCAGAGACAGTCAAGGGACAGTCCACAGAGTGGTATCAGCAGTGCTGGAGAGGGTTTTGTACCAAAGTAGTAATTTGGGTTTGGATTTGGTTTGCTTGACCCTTTACCTCCTTTGACAGCCATGCTTCACAAAACGCATGGCGAGGACAAGGGTCAATATGGTCCTTGTAAATGACTGGAAGATGGCGAGGCAAATACTGTATGAAGATACATGGAGGGTCTTGCAATTAGGGTTAATTCAGTCTTAGTCATTCATGAAAGTAATTCATTGCTAACTTTATTCATGTATTTTCTGTGTACTGAATCTTATGGTCCACATTGTGTCTTGGCAGGTGCAAGGGGTTCTGAGGAGACATTGGAACCAGTACCGTATGCAGTTCGGGAGCACCTTGACCCACTCGGATGCCATGCGGTCCGCCTCATACACAGCCTCGTCCATCACCGATGTCCAGGGCTGCTACAGCATCGACAGCAACACAGAACATTTGAATGGCAAGGGGGGCTGCCTTGACGTTGAGACCTCCATCTTAAAATCGGAGAACCCGTTTGCCTGAAGAAAGGCTAACTCTGCTGCGTATTTGGGAATGGAGGGGAGGGGAAGGGGGGTGGGGGGTGCAGCGTGTTTGAGAATGGAGGTTGGGGGGGATGCAGCATGTTTGGAAATGGAGAGGGGCTGCATCTTGTTTGGAAATGGAGGGTTGGGGGAAGAAGGGGGGGGGGGGGGTGCAGCATGTTTGGGAATGTAGGGGAGGGGTGGGTGAAGGGGGGGCTGCAGCGTGTTTGGGAATGAGGGGAGGGGTGGGGGAAGTGGTGGGGGGCTGCAGCATGTTTAGGAATGGAGTTGAGGGAAGGGGGGGGCTGCAGTTTGTTACTATGGTTACTGGGTTACTGTCACACAGCGAGGTTGGAGAACTGAACTGTCCTCCCGATATTTGCTGCATAAGCACCCCCCTCAAAAAGAAGGGATAAACAATAGAAGCATTATACACACTGAAAAAAAACTACCTTCGATTAACATGTTTAAATGGGCACTTAATCGTTTTATCTGCCTTGTGAGAATCACTATTTTTCATGTATCCATGTTCTGAGATGCTGTTCCACTTTTCAGAGGAAGCCAAATGTATATATTCTGATTATTTGTCTTAAAGCATTTAAATATTAGGCAGTCCTTTCAACATGACTGTTCAAGTCAAAAGGGGGTTTGAAAATCCAAATTATGATATTATTAGTTTAGATTAAGCTTGGATGTTTGCCAAAAAATGTTATTTGTGACTTGCTTTGTGCCAAACCAAGAATGCTCTTGTCGGTTATTTTTTACACATTACAACTATACCACTATGAACTCTGAGGCTATGTTCTGTGTTCCTCTAGTCTAGCTGAATCTGAGCTAAAGTTGAGGACAAGGTTACACTTGCAGCAACTATACACAAAGCAGGGTTTCCATTATGAAAATGTGTCGCTGGAAATTTGACAGGCATATTTTAATTGAATGGATCTTTGAGACATTTACTGGACCCATATGCACCCATAACCTGATGAGGGCGTCCACCCACTGTGCTCAGAATTACAGAAATCACATTTAGATTATTGTAATTAATCTGAACAGAACATGCAAGTTGAGGATGCAATGACTTGTGTCCTTACTGCGCACTTTGAAGATGTTAGGATAACTGTCCACATTTACTTTTCCTCAGACAACAAGACGAGTAACGAACAGAAAAATCACGAGCTAGCATATGCATTCCGTGCATCATTGCATTTGCTTATGTAAAATAGTCTACAATTCATAATGTGATGAGTAGATTGGAAGTCATAATTTAAGATAACTCAATCACTGTCCTCAAAAAATACATTTCAATGAATGGCGGAGTGTGTATTGAATAGTAGCCTGGGCTATATACGTTTATTCTTTCTGGGAAAAACACATCATGTAATTCTGCTACACTTTATTTGACTGGAGACATGAGCAGAATCTTTTTTTAATACGACAAATTACAGGGTAGGCTTCTCTGCTGACACTTACAAACAGATCAATAAAAATGACGCTGTCCAATATAATAGGCTTATGAGAAGGGGAGACAAATAGAATATGACATCTATCCAGAGCACCTTACAGTAGTGAGTGCAAACACTTCTGTATTGGTCACCTGTGGGAATCAAACCCACAACCCAGGCATTGCAAGCACCATGCTCTACCAACTGAGCCACACAGGACATTATGATGACAACGCCTGCCTTCCGTTCCCTATGTATTTGAATGGCGAATGGGAAGCGTGCTACAATTACCAGTTGAGAAAAAAAAATAGTAGCTCGTTTTAACTGTGGCCCAAAATCAATTTTTATTGCACGATTGCATTTAGAATTGTTGCGCAATTACTGGGTTTATAAAAGCGCGGTCTAACAGATTTTCCACTCAAAGGTCTATGCTGTGTGTGATAAATAAGATGCATTGCGAATATACACACGCGC
This sequence comes from Salvelinus namaycush, assembly GCF_016432855.1. Lineage (NCBI taxonomy): Eukaryota > Metazoa > Chordata > Actinopteri > Salmoniformes > Salmonidae > Salvelinus > Salvelinus namaycush. Next base: position 39,727,273 of record NC_052319.1, on the reverse strand, counting down.
CAATTTAATTCCACTAAATTAGGCAAATTAGCGCATAGACTTATAAGCAAGACCGGTGGAATGTATTTACATCAATTGGTATTTCCATTAATGTATAGGCTAAAAAGCATTATTTTGAAATGTGTGTTTTTTTCTTCTCCCAGACAAGTGGCCGGTGCCAATTTTATTTATTGGCTTTTGTATTTTTTTTAGCGGCCAAAAGCCGGCTATTACCAGCTAACGGAAACCCTGACACAAAGATACAGTACAGTCACTTTTTGTTGCTTAATAACTTGTGAAAAGTTACAAGCTTTACCATTATCAATTATTATCATTTATGCCAATATCTGTCCTGTACAACTGAATATTACTTCAATGGGGAAATTTGGTTCTGGCACTGTTTTAAATCTATGGAATAGTTATACATAGGATCAACCTTACATTCCCCCTTATACACTTTATTCACTATGTTCATATATTACACATCATTTCCTCCTTGGATCATTCATTTGGATTTCACAACTTTATTAAAATAATGTTTTCATCCAAATGCTAGAACCGACTCACAATCAGATGATGTAAATATGTTGTAAATCTTGCAGGGGTTGGGTGCTGTGACTGTTTTGTGAATGTGCAGTGTATATTAACACAGTATTTATGGGTGTATGCGAGGCAATGAAATAGGAAGCAGCTGTCTTATGTAGCAGTGTGTGGAAGGTTGTCAGGGGAATCGCTTTTTTGTTTGTACCATGTTGATGCTTTTGTTGATGTTAGAGGAAGCACGATTATTAGCGTATGGACCTTACACATCGGTCGGACATTTAAATGAATGGTCTTTGTTCCCTTTCTGTTAGCTTTGCACAAGGGTACAAACAAAGCCACACCTCCATGTTGCCTGTGCCCTCCGATGGAGGGTGAATGATGCCTGAATTGCATCTGTAATTTCCTTTGGAGTTGTTTTTGCCAGTTTTTTGTAGGAAGAGGAACAGGCATCTACCACTGGAACGTTATTCAATCATAATCATACAGTGACCATTGGTAACTAAATAAACACCATGACACTGCACAAGCGTGTGTATAGGACCAGAACACATGTCGGTACCAACTCTCAGATACATCTGCATATTAGCTAGCTGTACTTATGGCAAGTGAATTAAATGCATCCTGTTTCGTAACATTTGTCAGAATGTGACACGGACTGCAGGACAGTTTCTCACTAAAGGACTTAATCTGATTTTAAAACTGTATTCAAAGCCGTTTTCATATTGGACGACTTTGATATTTCAAGTAGCACTTGCTACAAAGTATTTTCAAGGACAATGTCTGTATTGTATGTTACAACTGTACTGTATATATATATATATATATATATATATATATATATATATATATATATATATATATATGTCTTTGGAAGTCTACACACCCTGCCTCCACTCTACTGTATGAAAGTCATTTGTATATGTTTTATTCTTTGGATGTGAAAATATATATTTGTGTAAAATCAATTTTTCTCTCTGATTTTTATCTGAATGTATATCAGACAATCATACTTTACTAGCAAATCACTTTTTGATATTGTCTATTTCAACAGACAAAATATGATACACCTTTTGAATTGTCTCATTTTGATCGGAAAGTCACATAATGTCCTTTTGTTATGATCACTTCAGATTGCTACAGATATTAGATATTGAAATATTTGTACAATGACTGCACAACAAGTCACATTTTTTACCAAAGGTAGGTGTATGTGTTTGTTTAATAGATAAATTCAACAGTTTCAGTGAAGGTGATCTTGACTCCAGATCATGCTCAATGCAATTACTCTTGATGACATCACTTAAGCAAGAAACATTTGGACAACTGTTTGGTCTTTTAATAACAGAGTTAAAAAAAAAGGCACCTGCACATCTGAGCAGTTGCATGGCGATAACTTGAAAGAAAAGTGCTTCTTTTGATTTCAATCCTTTTCGAAGCACTGGAATGATGTGGGTGGAGCAATGTCTATTTGTGGGTGCACACAACAAAGCTCAACAAAGCACAACAAAGCTCTGACGAAGGCCAAGAGGCTGACACATATGCTTTAATAAAAATAAGTGATGCCAACAATTAAAAAAATACATATATTTCACCTTTATTTAACCAGGTAGGCCAGTTGAGAACAAGTTGTCATTTACAACTGCGACCTGGCCAAGATAAAGCAAAGCAGTTCGACACAAACAACTACACAGAGATACACATGGAATAAACAAACGTACAGTCAATAACACAATAGGGAACAAAAATCTATATGCAGTGTGTGCAAATGAGGTAAGATTGCGGAGGTAAGGCAATAAATAGGCCGTAGTGGCGAAGTAATTACAATTTAGCAATTAAACACCGGAGTGATAGCTGAGCAGAAGATGAATGTGCAAGTAGAGATACTGGGGTGCAAAGGAGCAAAATAAATAACAATATGGGGATGAGGTAGTTGGATGGGCTGTTTACAGATGGGCTATGTACAGGTGCAGTGATCTGTGAGCTGCTCTGACAGCTGATGCTTAAAGTTAGTGAGGGAGATATGAGTCTCCAGCTTCAGTGATTTTTGCAATTTGTTCAAGTCATTGGCAGCAGAGAACTGGAAGGAAAGGCGGCCAAAGGAGGAATTGGCTTTGGGGGTGACCAGTGAAACATACCTGCTGGAGCGCGTGCAACGGGTGGGTGCTGCTATGGTGACCAGTGAGCTGAGATAAGGCGGGGCTTTACCTAGTAAAGACTTATAGATGACCTGGAGCCAGTGGGTTTGGCGACAAATATGAAGTGAGGGCCAGCCAACGAGAGCATACAGGTCGCAGTGGTGGGTAGTATATAGGGCTTTGGTGAAAAAAACAGAAGGCACTGTGATAGACTGCATCCAAATTGCTGAGTAGAGTGTTGGGGGCTATTTTGTAATTTTGGATTGGAAATGCTTAATGTGAGTCTGGAAGGAGAGTTTAAAGTCTAACCAGACACCTTGGTATTTGTACTTGTCCACATATTCTAAGTTGGAACTGTCCAGAGTAGTGATGCTGGACGTGCGGGCAGTTGCGGGCAGCGATCGGTTGAAGAGCATGCATTTAGTTTTAGTTGCATTTAAGAGCAGTTGGAGGCCACGGAAGGAGAGTTGTGTCGCATTGAAGCTCGTCTGGATGTTAGTAACACAGTGTCCAAAGAAGGGCCAGAAGTATACAGAATGGTGTCATCTGCGTAGAGGTGGATCAGAGAATCACCAGCAGTAAGAGCGACATCATTGATGTATACAGAGAAAAGAGTCGGCCAGAGAATTGAACCCTGTGGCACCCCCAAAGAGACTGCCAGAGGTCCGGACAACAGGCCCTCCGATTTGACAAACTGAACTCTGTCTGAGAAGTAGTTGGTGAACCAAGCGAGGCAGTCATTTGAGAAAACAAGGCTGTTGAGTCTGCCAATAAGAATTGACAGAGTCGAAAGCCTTGGCCTGGTCGATGAATACGGTTGCAAAGTATTGTCTTTTATCAATGGTGGTTATGATATCGTTTAGGACCTTGAGCGTGGCTGAGGTGCACCCATGACCAGCTCGAAACCTGATTGCATAGCGGAGAAGGTACGGCGGGATTCAAAATGGTCAGTGATCTGTATGCTAACTTGGCTTTCAAAGACCTTAGAAATGCAGGGTAGGATAGATATAGGTCTGTAGCAGTTTGGGTCTAGAGTGTCTCCCCCTTTGAAGAAGGGGATGACCGTGGCAGCTTTCCAATCTTTGAGGATCTCAGACGATACGAAAGAGAGGTTGAACAGACTAGTAATAGGGGTTGCAACAATGGCGGCGGATAATTTTAGAAAGAGAGGGTCAGGATTGTCTAGCCCAGCTGATTTGTAGGGGTCCAGATTTTGGAACTCTTTCAGAAGATCAGCTATTGGGATTTGGGTGAAGGAGAAATCGGGGTGGTTTGGGCAAGTTGCTGTGGCGGGTGCAGGGCTGTTGACCGGTGTAGGGGTAGCCAGGTGGAAAGCATGGCCAGCCGTAGAAAAATGATTATTGAAATTCTCAATTATCGTGGATTTATCGGTGGTGACAGTGTTTCCTAGCCTCAGGGCAGTGGGCAGCTGGGAGGAGGTGCTCTTATTCTCCATGGACTTTATAGTGTCCCAAAACTTTTTGTAGTTTGTGCTACAGGATGCAAATTTCTGTTTGAAAAAGCTAGCCTTTGCTTTCCTAACTGCCTGTGTATATTGGTTCCTAACTTCCCTGAAAAGCTGCATATCACGGGGGCTATTCGATGCTAATGCAGAACGCCACAGGATGTTTTTGTGCTGGTCAAGGGCAGTCAGGTCTGGAGTGAACCAAGGGCTATATCTGTTCCTGGTTCTGCATTTTTTGAATGGGGCATGCTTATTTAAGATGGTGAGGAAGGCATTTTTAATGTGCTGACTGAATGAGGTCAACTGACGGAATGAGGTCAATATCCTTCCAGGATACCCAGGCAAGGTCGATTAGAAAGGCCTGCTCGCTGAAGTGTTTTAGGGAGCGTTTGACAGTGATGAGAGGTGGTCGTTTGACCACAGACTCATTACGGACGCAGGCAATGAGGCATTGATCACTGAGATCCTGGTTGAAGACAGCAGACGTGTATTTAGAGGGCATGTTGGTCAGGATGATATCTTTGAGGGTGCCCGTGTTTACGGATTTGGGGTGGTACCTGGTAGGTTCATGAATATTTTGTGTCAGATTGAGGGCATCAAGCTTAGATTGTAGGACGGCCGGGGTGGAAAGGCATGTCCCAGTTTAGGTCACCTAACAGTACAAGCTCTGAAGATAGATGGGGGGCAATCTATTCACAGATGGTGTCCAGGGCACAGCTTGGGGCAGAAGGTGGTCTATAGACTTGTTTCTGGAAAGGTGGATTTTTAGAAGTAGAAGCTTGAATTGTAGATTGCAACTCCGCCCCCTTTGGCAGTTCTATCTTGTCGGAAAATGTTATAGTTAGGGTTGGGAATTTCAGGATTTTTGGCGGCCTTCCTAAGCCAGGATACAGACACAGGTAGGAAATCCGAGTTGGCAGAGTGTGCTTAAGCAGTGAGTAAAACAAACTTAGGGAGGAGGCTTCTAATGTTAACATGCATGAAACCAAGGCTTTTACGGTTATAGAAGTCAACAAATGAGAGCGCCTGGGGAATGGGAGTGGAGCTAGGCGCTGCAGGGCCTGGATTAACCTCTACATCACCAGAGACACAGAGGAGGAGGGGGATAAGGGTACGGCTAAAGGCTAAAGGCTATAGGAACTGCTCGTCTAGTGCGTTCGGAACAGAGAGTAAGAGGAACAGCTTTCTGGGCGCGGAAGAATAGATTCAAGGTATAATGTACAGACAAGAGTATGGTAGGATCTGAATACAGTGGAGGTAAACCTAGGCATTGAGTGACGATGAGAGAGGTTTTGTCCCTAGAGACATCATTTAGACCAGGTGAAGTCACCGCATGTGTGGGAGGTAAAAGAAAAGGGCAAGCTAAGGCATATTTAGCAGGGCTGGAGTCTCTACAGTGAAATAAGACAATAATCACTAACCAAAACAGCATTGGACAAGAAATATTGACATTAGGGAGAGGCATGCGTTCAGACAGCTAGCGAGCCGGGGATAGCAGGCTCGCCGAAGGGCCTTAGGGGGGACGTCGTGACTGAAGAAGTCTGTTGTAGACCCTAGGATGGTTACGTCGGCAGACCAGTCGTGTTGGATTGGCAGGGCTCCGTGTAGGCAGTAAAAGGGTTCAGGCCAAATGGCAAAATAGGAATTGTAGATCAAGAAATTGGCTGATGGTCTTCTTTAGCTAGCAGTCCGATATGCTCTAGACAGCTAGCAGGCCGTGGCTAGCAGGCTAGCGGATGGGCCTTCAGGGGACGTCGCGACGAAGGAGCCTGTTGACACCCCTCGGGCGGATTACGTCGGTAGACCAGACGTGGTGGAATCGGCAGGGCTCCGTGTCGGCAGTAAAAGGGGTCCAGGCCAATTGGCAAAATATGTATTGTAGCCCAAGGAGTGGCTGATGGACCTCTTCAGCTAGCTGGGGGAGGGGCATAGCACGAGGCTAGTTCCAGGCTCACTGGTGTTTGCTTCGGGACAGAGACGTAGCCAGGAGGTAGCCACTCGGATAGCAGCTAGCTAGCTGCAATGATCCAGGTGAACAGGTTCAGAGCTTGCGGTAGGAAACCGGAGATCTGGGTTGAAATGCGTTGTGCAGACTGGCAGGAGTTAACCAGGCTAAGGTTAGCTGATGACCGCTAGCCGTGGCTAACTGACTATTAGCTAGTAGCTAGTTAGCTGGCTAGTTTCTGTTGGGGGTTTCGGTTCTAAAGTATAGAAAATAGCAGATAGATACCACATTGGGTGAGGCGGGTTGCATGAGAGTATGTTGAGACTGAGGTTAACCTGTTTGGGCTGCAGGGGCAGTATTGAGTAGCCAGATAAAAGGTGCCCATTTCAAACGGCCTCGTACTCAATTCTTGCTCGTACAATATGCATATTATTATTACTATTGGATAGAAAACACTCTCTAGTTTCTAAAACCGTTTGAATTATATCTGTGAGTAAAACAGAACTCATTTGGCACAAACTTCCTGACCAGGAAGTGGAAAGTCTGAAATTGAGGCTCTGTTCTAGGTCCTGCCTATAAATGGGCATGATACGTATTAGTATACCAGCACGTCATACACCTTCCCCTGGATGTCAAGAGGCGGTGAGAGAAGAAATGGAGTGTTTATCTTGGTCTGAAGTGGAATAAAAGCTCTTGGAATGACGTGTCACCCATTTCCTGTTTTCAGGAAGGCGCGAGAAGGGACCGGGGATTGCCTTATGAAAAGCTTTCGTTATAGGCGACTACTATCTCCGGCTTTGATTTTATTTGATACATGTGACCATATCATCGTAAAGTATGTTTTTTCAATATAGTTTAATCAGATTATTGAAATTTTTTCGGGAGTTTTGCCGTGTTCCGTTCTCTTCCGTTTGTCGACATGGAGAGATTCGCTAACTTTTGCTACTGGGAAATGGCTTGTGTTTCTGGCTATTGTGGTAAGCTAATATAACGCTATATTGTGTTTTCACTGTAAAACACTTAATAAATCGGAAATATTGGCTGGAATCACAAGATGCCTGTCTTTCATTTGCTGTACACTATGTATTTTTCAGAAATGTTTTATGATGAGTAATTAGGTATTTGACGTTAGTGTCTGTAATTATTATGGCTGCTTTCGGTGCAATTTCTGATTGTAGCTGCAATGTAAACTATGATTTATACCTGAAATATGCAAATTTTTCGAACAAAACATAGATTTATTGTATAACATGTTATAAGACTGTCATCTGATGAAGTTGTTTCTTGGTTAGTGACTAATTCTATTCTGCTTTTCAAAACCTCCATCTCAATCCACAAGAGTTCAATGGTCTACACTTCATGTCCCTAGATTATTGATGAACCACTTGGGGTTTGGTGTTGGGAGAAATGACAAAAGTTACAGTGCAAGGAAACATCTACCACAGAAGGTGGCTCGGACCTCCTATCCTATGTGAAAACCTCTATCCTATGTGAAAACTCCTATCCTATGTGAAAACCTCCTATCCTATGTGAAAACTCCTATCCTATGTGAAAACCCCCTATCCTATGTGAAACCTCCTATCCTATGTGAAACCTCCTATCCTATGTGAAAACCCCCTATCCTATGTGAAACCTCCTATCCTATGTGAAACCTCCTATCCTATGTGAAAACCTCCTATCCTATGTGAAAACCCCCTATCCTATGTGAAAACTCCTATCCTATGTGAAACCTCCTATCCTATGTGAAAACCCCCTATCCTATGTGAAAACTCCTATCCTATGTGAAAACTCCTATCCTATGTGAAACCTCCTATCCTATGTGAAAACCTCCTATCCTATGTGAAAACCTCCTATCCTATGTGAAAACCTCCTATCCTATGTGAAACCTCCTATCCTATGTGAAAACCTCCTATCCTATGTGAAACTTCCTATCCTATGTGAAAACCTCCTATCCTATGTGAAAACCTCCTATCCTATGTGAAAACCTCCTATCCTATGTGAAACCTCCTATCCTATGTGAAAACCTCCTATCCTATGTGAAAACCTCCTATCCTATGTGAAAACCTCCTATCCTATGTGAAACCTCCTATCCTATGTGAAACCTCCTATCCTATGTGAAACCTCCTATCCTATGTGAAACCTCCTATCCTATGTGAAACCTCCTATCCTATGTGAAACCTCCTATCCTATGTGAAAACTTCCTGTCCTATGTGAAAACCTCCTATCCTATGTGAAAATATCCTATCCTATCCTATCCTATCCTATGTGAAACATCCTATCCTATGTGAAACCTCCTATCCTATGTGAAACATCCTATCCTATGTGAAAACCTCCTATCCTATGTGAAAACCTCCTATCCTATGTAAAAACCTCCTATCCGATGTGAAAACCTAGTATCCTATGTGAAAACCTCCTATCCTATGTGAAAACCTCCTATCCTATGTGAAAACTCCTATCCTATGTGAAACCTCCTATCCTATGTGAAAACCTCCTATCCTATGTGAAAACCTCCTATCCTATGTGAAAACCTCCTATCCTATGTGAAAACCTCCTATCCTATGTGAAACCTCCTATCCTATGTGAAAACCTCCTATCCTATGTGAAAACCTCCTATCCTATGTGAAAACCTCCTATCCTATGTGAAACCTCCTATCCTATGTGAAACCTCCTATCCTATGTGAAACCTCCTATCCTATGTGAAACCTCCTATCCTATGTGAAAACTTCCTGTCCTATGTGAAAACCTCCTATCCTATGTGAAAATATCCTATCCTATCCTATCCTATCCTATGTGAAACATCCTATCCTATGTGAAACCTCCTATCCTATGTGAAACATCCTATCCTATGTGAAAACCTCCTATCCTATGTGAAAACCTCCTATCCTATGTGAAAACCTCCTATCCTATGTGAAAACCTCCTATCCTATGTGAAAACCTAGTATCCGATGTGAAAACCTAGTATCCTATGTGAAAACCTCCTATCCTATGTGAAAACCTCCTATCCTATGTGAAAACTCCTATCCTATGTGAAACCTCCTATCCTATGTGAAAACCTCCTATCCTATGTGAAAACCTCCTATCCTCTGTGAAACCTCCTATCCTATGTGAAAACCTGCTATCCTATGTGAAACCTCCTATCCTATGTGAAAACCTCCTATCCTATGTGAAAACATCCTATCCTATGTGAAAACATCCAATTCTATCCTATGTGAAACGGAACAGCAGAAAAACAATGACAATGCTAGTGGGAGAGTTGGGAGAGTTGTTGAAGACCCTGAGTTACTGACTTTAAACCATGATCACACAACACAGGCCCTTCCAGTTCCACAGTCCTGCTGGTTTCAGGTTCATGTTCCACTGTCCTGCTGGTTTCAGGTTCTACAGTCCTTCTGCTTTCAAGTTCCACAGTCCTGCTGGTTTCAGGTTCCACAGTCCTTCAAGTTCTCAAGTTCTACAGTCCTACTGGTTTCAGATTCCATATTCCTTCTGGTTTCAGGTTCAGGTTCCACAGTCTTTCTGGTTTCAGGTTCCACGGCCCTGCTGGTTTCAAGTTCCACAGTCCTGCTGGTTTCAGGTTCAGGTTTTACAGTCTTGCTGGGTTCAGGTTCCACAGTCCTTCTGGTTTCATGTTCAGGTTCCACAGTCCTACTGGCTTCAGGTTCCACAGTCCTGCTGGTTTCATGTTCGAGTTCCGCAGTCCTGCTGGTTTCAGTTTCAAGTTCCACAGTCCTGCTGGATTCAGTTGAATTCTCTGCACTCAATTGATCAATGAATGTTACTGATTGGCTGGACAGTGCATGAACGTAGAGGTCAGTCCCTAGTTAAAAGGCAATAACTGGAACCAGTAGGATCGTGGTCATTGAGGACTGGAGCTGTGTACTGCTGGTTTGCACAAGGATGCACAAGCACTCAATTGATCAATGCATGTTACTGATTGGCTGGACAGTGCAGGAAGCTATTGTTTCACCTTATGTTTTATTGTAACTAGAGGTGTTGTGGGGGATTCAACAACTTGGGCATCTCTCAATCAGAACTCTTCTTTATACCTAGTGTAAAAAGGGACTTGTCTAAGTCTCCAGTGCACCATAGGTGAAGGATAGGGAATCAAATGAAGCACTGAGTATACCTGCAGAGGACTGTTCTGATTAACAAGGTGAATTTGTAAATTGCCTCCATATGTATAATTGTCCGTTTTATGAGTTATACTTGTTACACTGCACTTCCTCAGTATTGGATTGTGCCAAAGACTATAAGTAGATTTAAAGCATTTACTCGTCACAGTAATCAATATAATACAGTACTTTATAAAACTTAAATTGGCCTGGTACGTACTGGTATTTACATTTTTGGGATCTGAATACAATCCAAATGGAAGTCTAAAGAAACAAACAGTCCACGTAGTCCACGTAGTATTCTCATCCTGTGGGTGGCCGTTGAGACTATTAGTTAAGCTAAATGGATGTACCAATGCACCACCTCAAGAAATTAACCACATCTGAACACTGTCCCTCTTGCAACTCTCTAGGGACAAAAGGTATATAATCATCATAACATACCATGACAATTAAACCTATGAGTAACTAAATGGTTCTCATAACCTCACATCTTTAACTTATCTTATTAATTATAACTCTGTACAGCTAGGTTACTGCTGCAGGATTGGTCACGACTAGCTGCAATTGATGTCTGGAATTTCAAATGACCCTTCGCAACACTTCCTAATGCTCTCACACCAGTCCACAAATGACCTTTTGCAACACTTCGTAATGCTCTCACACCAGTCCACAAATGACCTTTTGCAACACTTCGTAATGCTCTAACACCAGTCCACAAATGACCCGTTGCAACACTTCGTAATGCTCTAACACCAGTCCACAAATGACCCGTTGCAACACTTCGTAATGCTCTCACACCAGTCCACAAATGACCCTTTGCAACACTTCCTAATGCTCTCACACCAGTCCACAAATGTATGTTTTTACACCTTTTCATTTAAAAGTCTGCATAAAGAGAGAACAAAAAAACATCACACAGCACTCCTCTTTTAAGTCCAGTTCTACAGTATATTGCCGGAGAGAGAATGCTTTCGTGTCGGTCTAATGCTGCTGATGCCAACTTGTCTTCCTGCAGAATGACCTGAATATAGCCTGGTCTGCCACACCGATGGTTGGATAAAGCAGGACAAGGTTCCTTTGGGCCACTGTCACCTGCACTTAGCTTCCAAATGTGACGGTAACATGCATTACACAAAACATAACTGCAGACTCAGACTACAGTAGATGACTCCCTGCCCTTCAAAACATCATAAGTACCAGCAAATCATTTTACTGTTAAATAATTGCCAGCATTTTTTGTTTAACTCTGAATTCTGTTTCAGTGACTCAGATCTCCAAAGACAGAACGATGCGTGGGATGAAAATTGGTAGAACGAAAATAGAAGTTCTCAGCACACTGTTCTTTTGTTTGCTCTACCTACTTCCTACTTACCTACTTACATGATAGGTTCCCACTTTTTTCTTTCATGAAATTTCAAGGCTTTTTCTCTTGTAAGACAGAATGTATAAAGCCTCTAAGTGAACAAAATGATTTGTCCTCCAACAGCCCAACTTCAAGACATTAATTGAAATCCATGGACAGGTCTTCATTCACATCCTGGTAAAAAACTGGCACGTGATGCACAAAGTAACTTTTTGATTGACAGATGTTCAAAATGCATTAAAGGAAGGAGATGAACCTTCAACATTATTGTCACTAATAACCGAAATGCTGTAAAACAGAAGCAGAGCACGTGCTGCACGGCTGCTGAAACAGCCAACAAACCACATGCACCCAATGCACCCAAATGGCAAAATGCTGCCCTCCTTTCGTCCAACTTCCCATTGTTCTCAGTGGGCTCCAGAAAGCTGTTTTCATCCCCGCTATGAGCGCTAGTGGGACTGTGTCAGAGAACCCCGGTTCTCCCCTCACGGATCAGCGCTATTATTCTCCCATGGCTCTCTAACGAAGCCTTGGAGGCTGGTGCGGGAGGAAGAGAGGGGAAAAAAGGGACATCCAGAGGATTGGCAGTGCCAAGAAAGAGATGTCTGCGGAGCTGTCTCTGGCCTTCATGGTACTTCTGACATGTCTGGAAAATATTGCCCAGGATTAAGAATATATTTGGGGTCTTTGGAGACAACGGGACAAGAGGGAATGGTGTTGACAGATTGCGTGGTTTATTCTTGAATATATATATAAATCCACTGTAGTCAATAGGGAATCCATGAATACTGAAAAAATATATAAACGCAACATGCAACAATTTTGAAGATTCATATAAGGAAATCAGTCAATTGAAATAAATTCCATAGGCCCTAATCTACGGATTTCACATGACTGGGAATACAGATATGCATCTGTTGGTCAAAGATACCTTTAAAAAAAGGTAGGGGCGTGGATCAGATAACCGGTCAGTATCTGGTGTGACCATCATTTGCCTCATGCAGCGCGACACAGCTCCTTCGGCATAGAGTTGGTCAGGTTGTTGATTGTGGACTGTGGAATGTTGTCCCACTCCTCTTCAATGGCTGTGTGAAGTTGCTGGATATTGCCGGGAACTGAAAAACGCTGTCGTACACGTTGATCCAGAGCATCCCAAACATGCTCAATGGGTGACATGTCTGGTGAGTTTGCAGGCCATGGAAGAACTGGGTCAGATTCCAGGAAATGTGTACAGATTGCAACATGGGTCCGTGTATTATCATGCTAAAACATGAGGTGATGGCGGCGGATGAATGGCATGACAATGGGCCTCAGGATCTCATCACAGTATCTTTGGCATTTAAATTGCTATCAATAAAATGCAATTGTGTTTGTTATCAATAGCTTATGCATGCCCTGACCATAACCCCACTACCACCATGGGGCACTCTGTTCAAAAAGTTGAAAAAAAAAGTTGCTCTGGTGGACAGTCCTGCAATCAGCAGGACAACTGCATGCTCCCTCAAAAACTTGAGACAACTGTGGCATTGTGTTGAGTGCCTTTTATTGTACCCAGCACAAGATGCACTTGTGTAATGATCATGCAGTTTAATCAGCTCCTTGATATGCCACACCTGTCAGGTGGATGGATTATCTTGGTAAAGGAGAAATGCTCACTAACAGGGATGTAAGCAAATTTGTGCACAAAATTAGAGAGAAATAAGCTTTTTGTGCATCTGGAACATTTCTGAGATCTTTTACTTCAGCTCATGACATCAACACGTTGCGTTTATATTTTTGTTCAGAATATATTTTTGTCATTAATCAGAATGACTTACAGGAGAAATTAGGGTTAAGTGCCTTTATCAAGGACAGATTTTACACCTAGTCGACTCAGCGATTCAAACCAGCTGTCACCTATACTTCCTTTCCGGCCTCTAGGTCATCAGGCTGCTGATTATCTCGCACACCTGTCACCATCGTCTCGCACACCTGCGCCTCATCTCACCTGGATTCCATCACCTCCTTGATTTTCTTCCCTATATATGTTACTCACCTTGGTTCTTTCCTCAGGTGTTATTGACTCTGTTTCATATCGGTGCATTTGTGTTTCGTGTTCATTGTGTCTTTTATTTATTAAAATACTCACTCCCAGTTTTTACCCCCAAGCCATAAGACTCCTGAACAGGCAACCAAATGGTTACCCAGACTATTTACATTGTGTGCCCCCCCCGCCAACCCCTCTTTTTACGCTACTGCTACACTCTGTTCATCATATATGCATAGTCACTTTAACTATACCTACATGTACATACTACCTCAATAAGCCTGACTAACCAGCGTCTGATATAGCCTTGCTACTGTTATTTTCAAATGTCCTTTTACTGTTGTTTTATTTCTTTACTCACACACACACACACACACACACACACACACACACACACACACACACACACACACACACACACACACACACACACACACACACACACACACACACACACACACATACCTTTTTCCGCACTATTGGTTAGAGCCTGTAAGTAAGCATTTCACTGTAAGGTCTACACCTGTTGTATTCGGCGCACGTGACAAATAAACTTTGATTTGATTTGATTTGTACTTGCTTCCTGACTCTCAGCGCACTCGTTACACCAGCGACCTTTCGGTTACTGGCCCAATGCTTTTAACTGCTAGACAAACTGTCGCCATGTCTGTAGAGTGTGGGAGGCTTGACATGATGATTGCCCACTTTAGAGACCTTGTATTTCTAAGATGAAAAATGTGAAAAGTCTGTTTTTTGATTACTCATAATAGATATTTTTTTTATAAGCCGTTTATGTTGTTGGATGGTCCTTTACATTGGGTGATGTAAGTTTCCTTTGACAATCAGTCTTCCAGATAGATAACACAGGCACAGGAACCTTGGTATAAAACTCTTTAGTAATAAAATGCAATTGCAGACAGAGTTTCACATACAGAATACCTCAGTAGTCTATAGTAAAGATCTGTGTGGCGAAACAGGAGACCACACTCCTTACAACAACCACCCGAGCCACTGCCTGTTCACCCCGCTATCATCCAGAAGGCGAGGTCAGTACAGGTGCCTCAAAGCAGGGACAGAGAGACTGAAAAACAGCTTCTATCTCAAGGCCATCAGACTGTTAAACAGCCATCACTAACATTGAGTGGCTGCTGCCAACATACTGACTCAACTCTAGCCACTTTAATAACGGAAAAAGTTATGTAATATATGTATCACTAGACACTTTTTTCAATGCCACTTAATATAATGTTTACATACCCTACATTACTCATCTCATATTTATATACTGTACTCTATACCATCCACTGCATCTTGCCTATGCTGTTCGGTATCATCACTCATTCATATATATATATATATATAAAAAAAAAAAAAATGTACATATTCTTATTCATTCCTTTACACTTGTGTGCATAAGGTAGTTGTTGTGGAATTGTTAGGTTAGATTACTCGTTGGATATTACTGCATTGTCGGAACTAGAAGCACAAGCATTTCGCTACACTCGCATTAACATCTGCTAACCATGTGTATGTGACAAATAACATTTGATTTGATTTGATTTATACAACCTACCGTCAATCAAATCTTAACATTGTTGCATTGGATTAGGTACAAAGTATCTAAGATAAGGAAAACATGTCTAGACTGTTGTTTCTCACTCTACTATCTCGGCCTTGAGGCTGTGTGACTATCAGCAGGAGCAGACAATTCTCAGCCTGAGAACTAAAGCAGTGCATCTCCATTTACCCAGTACTTTTCCATCATTGCGCATTGCAAGCATACAAAGGTTATCACATATATACAGTAATCATGGCATTGGTGTAGCCCACACACCCGACCCCCAGGGTAACCCCCAACAATGTGTAGGGAGTTTGATCAGTAGTTAATGACAGACTGACCTTCCTACATACTGTGGCCTGACAGACTTTAACCTGTTGACGATTGGCCAAACCAAACACAGGACTTCATGAGAATCAACCACCGGTGTCCTCCATCAACAATCGGGCAACACCATCACAGCGGTGCCAGGAAAACCCAGTGTTTATAGTCTGGCCACCACCTAAGTGAGGATAGCAGAGAGCGGTCTAACCCTACTGAGCCTCAGGATGACATAATCTATTGAAGGGTGGTGAAACATGTCCAAAAAAATGTAATCAATCACTTTTGACACTCTCCATAAGCTGGATGGCTTTAAAACCTCAGAAGTGGACATTTTCCTTATTGTGCTTTGTTAAATATGTGAATATATATTGTACTAAAGTCCTTTCCTTGCATGGACAGTTGAACACAACGGAAAAACATTGGCTTTGTTTTTATGCAGCGATTTACGAAGATCCTGAACCGCTCAGACTCTTCTGAGCTGCAAGGCAGGATGGGAAGGCGCCAACTTGTGTGTTTTTCCTACCTAATCACCCCTCCTCCCTATGATAGCAGAGGAAATGGGGCAAAGGAAGGGTCTCTGCTCAATAAAAACAGTTACAGAGGCTCTTGCTGTTAGCGGCGATGTATCCTTAGGAACTGAGCCAACTTTTTTTTATGGAGATAAACATCTGTTTATTTGCGGAACTTGGAAATGGTTATCTGGAAAGTACACCGTTTTTGATCAAGAACAACAAGAAGTGGCTTGAGTGCAGCTGGACTTTAGGGACTGTTAGACTAATGACTGGACTCTTCTGATTGCTGATCTAGCCATTATGTAAGCACGGTTGAGATGTTAAGATTACTGTACAAACTTTTGGATGGTCACATTAACTTTTTTGTAAGATTTGGAGATAATTCAAAGTTTTTCTTTGGGTGTATTGTTTTTGAGGGGCGGGTTGACAAATTTGGACATAAACTCTCAGTAACGACATGATATTTCAGAAGGTTGGGAAGGAAGCGGGAAAGATCACAGAGTACTAATATGCTGGAGATAAAAGGGTGCATGGATGATTTACAGGACATAGCTGTGTTTTAACCTATTCCACTTCCGAATACTAGTTACTACTTCTACTGCTTCATTGTGTTTTAACCTATTCCACTTCCGAATACTAGTTACTACTTCTACTGCTTCATTGTGTTTTAACCTATTCCACATACGAATACTAGTTACTACTTCTACTGCTTCATTGTGTTTTAACCTATTCCACTTACGAATACTAGTTACTACATCTACTGCTTCATTGTGTTTTAACCTATTCCACTTACGAATACTAGTTACTACTTCTACTGCTTCATTGTGTTTTAACCTATTCCACTTACGAATACTAGTTACTACTTCTACTGCTTCATTGTGTTTTAACCTATTCCACTTACGAATACTAGTTACTACTTCTACTGCTTCATTTGTGTTTTAACCTATTCCACTTACGAATACTAGTTACTACTTCTACTGCTTCATTTGTGTTTTAACCTATTCCACTTACGAATACTAGTTACTACTTCTACTGCTTCATTGTGTTTTAACCTATTCCACTTACGAATACTAGTTACTACTTCTACTGCTTCATTGTGTTTTAACCTATTCCACTTACGAATACTAGTTACTGCTTCTACTGCTTCATTGTGTTTTAACCTATTCCACTTACGAATACTAGTTACTTCTTCTACTGCTTCATTGTGTTTTAACCTATTCCACTTACGAATACTAGTTACTACTTATACTGCTTCATTGTGTTTTAACCTATTCCACTTACGAATACTAGTTACTTCTTCTACTGCTTCATTCCATTACATCTTGGGTTCCAGTGAATCTTTAGACTGTCACTGGAGAGAATATAGCAGTAGGATTTACACTAAAACAAACACCAGCTCTACCATATCCACGATTGATACACTGCAGTGTAATTGAGGTTACAGGGTTAACGATAGCCTGAGACAGGCCTGAATTTGATGGGATACTCTTGTGGGCGGTCACGTGGAGTTCATTGGTTGACCTCGGTTTTCTGAGAAGAATCGGACTCTCCTCTCTCTCTCTCTCTCTCCTCTCTCCCGTTACACTCCCCCCCCCCCAGAAACACAACAGGGACAGGTGCTGATATTTGAGAGGGTGTTCAGTCATCCCTCCCTCTGTCCCTTTGTAGGGGTCACTGCTGCGAGGAAGGATCGGATAGGTCGGATCTGTCTTTCTGTGCCTCGGGAAACACCCAAGGAGGCTTTGGCGTAATGTGACCAAGGCAATGGACTCCTTGTCTGTCATTTCACTGAGCAGCTATGCTAACCCTGTATGTTATCTGAATCAGTGTTCAGGACACATATTGTATTGCAGCGCCCTTATAAAAAGAAGTACTGAATGAATGACCAATGTAGCTCGCCTTCTCCGGACAGTAAATCATGCAGTATTACAGAACTTTCGTACATGTGCACCTATCTACCTGACATAAGTTCATTACATTAACAATGCACACGTGTCGTCATATCACAAATGTTGTGCCATAGTGTGTAATTGGCATGGCTGTTGCAGATATCTGAAAAATAACAGATTGTTAAAGCAGTGTAATCTTCCTGAAACACTGTAACTCCGTATTCACCTAGGCGCAGTTCACTAAATTGTACAGCATCAGATTCATCCCCTGGCACAAGTGTAAACATTGTAACAACAAGGTCTGCCCTGGATGCTCTTCCCTCATTCCCAGAGGTCAAACCAGCACCATGAATAAAAGCACAAATAAGAGCATTATCTTTGTGAGCATTATCTTTGTAAGCATTACCTTTGTGAACATTACCCATATGAAGATTATATTTGTGAGCATTATCTTTGTGAGCATTACCTTTGTGAACATTACCCATATGGAGATTATATTTGTGAGCATTATCTTTGTGAGCATTATCTCTGTGAGCATTGCCTTTGTGAGCATGACCTGTGTAAACATTACCCCTGTGAGGATTATATTTGTGAGCATTATCTTTGTGAGCATTATCTCTGTGAGCATAACCTTTGTAAGCATTACCTTTGTAAGCATTATCTATGTTGGCATTTTATTTTGTGAATATTGCCTTGGTGAGCAAGCTCTGAAGGCCAGAGCCTAGTTAGACTGAGAAATCAACAGCAGTTCTTCTCTAATGGCTTTGGCAGCCAAACAACACGTTGCAAGTTTGTCCTCTCAAAACAAAGAGAATGAGTAAAACATCAGTAGAAGGTTAGTTGTGGAAGCACAACAATCAGTAGTTCTGTGTCCCCCAAACCAGTTAATTTGACCTGCACACCCACAGGAATGATGTATGGCTAACAAGGCCCTTAATCACCAAGTCCAATGCTATGTGCGTAAACCACGGAGATCCAACGGAGAGAAGTTCCAAAGCAGCGGCCAACTTGCGTCATCCCGAACGGTCTTTAGAGCCTGGTGTGCGAAGACAGGTGTATCGTATCGGAGTGAGAATAGAAGTCAGGACATAGCTCTTGTGTGTGGGTAACCAGAGCTGTGTATGTGTGTGTGTGTGTGTGTGTGTGTATGTGTGTATGTGTGTATGTGTGTGTGTGTATGTGTGTGTACCAACAGACCAGAGATACAGCCTTGAATTGGATTGCTTGGATTGTTCCCAGCTAAAACTGCCTACTGTCATCTGGGAACAGAACATTGGGTCAATTGAACATTCTAAAATAATAAATAAAAAATAAGTCTATTTTTTTATCCTCTGAAAGGAAAGGATCATTGACACAGCCACTGAATGCAAGTTGTTGACTTAGATATGAGCTGAAGTGAAAGATGATCTTAAGCCAAAAGCAAGGGGTAACTCCTGATAGTGACCAAGCACATTTCAGTTAGCTAAGAAATGACTGTGAATGCTTTCGTGTTAAGCAAGAAGGATGATACAAATATTGAAATTCCCATCAACTATCAACTGGGTCATTCTACTACACATTACAGAGTTACTGACTCAGTAGTATATAACTGCCTGAGGAAATTCAAGAGCTCATTGAGTGCTCATTGAGTGCTCATTGAGTTCCATTTCTTGCGTCAACCCATTTCCAAGCAATAATTTACATTTCCGCGCCTCTGTGTCAGGAATCTATCGGGATATCTGGATGATCCCTCTTCGAATCTGTCAACAAAATACATATCAATGTGTGACTTCGTCTCCCTGGGTATCTACTGTAGGTCTTCAGAGCTCACATGCACAGACGTGTACAGTGCATTCGGAAGGTAATCAGACCCCTTGACTTTTTCACACATTTTGTGACGTTACAGCCTTATTCTAAAATGCATTGAATGTTTTTTTCCCCCTTGCCAATCTATACACAATACCCCATAATCACAAAGCAAAAACAGGTTTATATCACATACACATAAGTATTCAGACCCTTTACTCAGTACTTTGTTGAAGCACCTCTGGCAGAAATTACAGCCTCGAGTCCTCTAGGGTATGACGCTACAAGCTTGGCACACTGTATTTGGGGAGTTTCTCCCATTCTTCTCTGCAGATCCTCTCAAGCTCTGTCAGGTTGGATGAGGAGCATTGCTGCACAGCTATTTTCAGGTATCTCCAGAGATGTTCAATGCTCAAGGACATTCAAAGATTTTACCCAAAGCCAATCCTGCATTGTCTTTGCTGTGTGCTTAGGGTTGTTGTCCTGTTGGAAGGTGAACCTTCAGCCCAGTCTGAGGTCCTGAGCACTTTGGAGCAGGTTTTCATCAAGGATCTCTCTGTACTTTGCTCCATTCATCTTTCTCTCGATCCTGACTAGTTGTCCATTCCCTGCTGCTTTAAAAACATCCCCACCGCATGATGCTTCACCACAGGGATGGTGCCAGGTTTCCTCCAGACGTGACGCTTGACATTCTGGCCAAAGAGTTCAATCTTGGATTCATCAGACCAGAGAATCTTGTCTGAGTCCTTTATGTGCCTTTTTCTAACTCCATCTGGCCACAGTACCATAAAGGCCTGATAGGTGGAGTGCTGCAGAGATGGGATAATCTTCCAGAAGGACAACCATCTCCACAGAGGAACTCTGGAGCTCTGTCAGAGTGACTATCGGGTTCTTGATCACCTCTCTGACCAAGGTTATTCTCCCCTGCTTGCTCAGTTTGGCTGGGCAGCCAGCTCTAGGAAAAGTCTTGGTGGTTCCAAACTTCTTCCATTTAAGAATGATGGAGGCCACTGTGTTCTTGGGGACCTTCAATGCTGCAGAAATGTTTTCTTACCCTTCCCCAGACCTGTGCCTCGACACAATCCTGTATCGGATCTCTACGGACAATTCCTTTGACCTTATGGTTTTTGCTCTGTCATGCGCTGTCAACTGTGGAACCTTAAATAGACAGGTGTGTGCCTTTCCAAATCATGTCCAATCAATTGAATTCACCACAGGTGGACTACAATCAAGTTGTAGAAACATGTCAAGGATGATCAATGGAAACACGATGCACCTGAGCGAAATTGAGTCTCATAGCAAAGGGTCTGAATACTTACGTCAATAAGATGGCCCCGGAGCAGAAGGAAGACGTTTTACGTGCCCCCAACCGATTGTGTTTTTTTGTTCGTTTATCTGTGTTGTTTGTAACTTATTTTCTTACTCATTTTGCACATATTGTTGTACATTTTGTACATATCGTCTCTTATGACCGAAAATACCTTCTAGACATCAGGACTGTTATTACTCACCACGGACTAACAGAATCCTTTTTCTTCTTTCACGACTCTGATGAGCCCGAGGCGGAGGATACACGGATCCCTTGGGAACAGGCCCTGAACCCCGTGATCTGCGTGAAGAGGAGGCAGAGAAAGAGAGGCTGGAGAGCTGGCTGCCTTCTGAGAATTCGGAGGCGATCAAAATAAATCCCCACTTCCCTCAATTCTGCTAGCAAACATACAATCTTTGGACAATAAATCTACGACTTACTGGAAATATCAAACTACCAACGGGACATTAAAAACTGTAACATCTTATGCTTCACGGAGTCGTGGCTGAACGACGACAATATCAACATACAGCTGGCTGGTTATACGATGTACCGGCAGGATAGAACAGCGGTGTCTGGTAAGACAAGGGGCGGCGGACTAAGTATTTTTGTAAATAACAGCTGGTGCACTATATCTAAGGAAGTCTCGAGCTATTGCTTGCCTGAGGTAGAGTATATCATGATAAGCTGTAGACCACACTACCTACCGAGAGAGTTCTCATCTGTATTCTTTGTAGCTGTTTACATACCACCTCAGTCAGACGTTGGCACTAAGATAGCATTGAATGAGCTGTATTCAGCCATTATCAAACAAGAAAGCGCTCACCCAGTGGCGGTGCACCTAGTAGCCGGGGACTAAAATGCATGGAAACTTAAATTAGTTTTACCTAATTTCTATCAGCATGTTAAATGTGCAACCAGAGTGAAAAAAACTCTGGGCCACCTTTACTCCACACACAGAGACACATACAAAGCTCTCCCTCGTTCTTCATTTGGCAAATCTGAACATAATTCTATCCTCGTGATTCCTGCTTACAAGCAAAAATTAAAGCAGGAAGCACCAGTGACTAGATCAATAAAAAGTGGTCAGATGAAGCAGATGCTAAGCTACAGGACTGTTTTGCTAGCACAGACTGGAATATATTCCGGGATTCCTCCAATGGCATTGAGGAGTACACCACATCTGTCATTGGCTTCATCAATAAGTGCACTGACGACATCGTCCCCACAGTGACTGTACGTACAAACCCCAACCAACGCGGAAGCTTATAAGAAATCCCGCTATGCCCTCCGACGAACCATCAAACAGGCAAAGCGTCAATACAGGACGAAGATCGAGTCATACTACACCGGCTCTGACACTTGTCGGATGTGGCAGGGCTTGCAAACCATTACAGACTACAAAGGGAAGCACAGCCGAGAGCTGCCCAGTGACACAAGCCTACCAGACGAGCTAAACTATTTCTATGCTCACTTCGAGGCAAATAACACTGAAACATGCATGAGAGCACCAGCTGTAACGGAAGACTGTGTGATCACACTCTCTGCAGCCGATGTGAGTAAGACCTTTAGACAGGTCAATAGCATGATAATAACTACATGCTATTGTTTGAGGAGAGTGCACAGTTTTGAACATTATTAATAAACAAATTAAGCACATTTGGGCAGTCTTGATACAACATTTTGAACAGAAATCAAATGGTTCATTGGATCAGTCTAAACCTTTGCACATACACTGCTGCCATCTAGTGGGGCCTGAGCTACAGGCAGTTAGATTTGGGTATGTCATTTTAGGCGAAAATTGAAAAAAAGGGTCCGATCCTTAAGAGGTTGCCTGTGCCTAAGAACACTAAGGTAACCTGCCTAAATGACTACCGACTTGTAGCACTCACGTCTGTAGCCATGAAGTGCGTTGAAAGGCTGGTCATGGCTCACATCAACACCATCATCCCAGAAAACCTAGATCCACTCCAATTTGCATACCATCCCAACAGATCCACAGATAATGCAATCTATACTGCACACCACACTGCCCTTTCCCACCTGGAGAAAATCAACACCTATGTGAGAATGCTATTCATTGACTACAGCTCAGCGTTCAACAACATACTGCCCTCAAGGCTCATCACGAAGCTAAGGACCCTTGGACTAAACACCTCCCTCTGCAACTGGTTCCTGGACTTCCTGACGGGCCGCCCCCAGGTGGTAAGGATAGGTAGCAACACATTCGCCTCACTGATCCTCAACACGGGGCCCCTTAGGGGTGCGTGCTTAGTCCCCTCCTGTACTCCCTATTCACTCATGACTACACAGCCAGGAACGACTCCAACACCATCATTTTTTTTTGCCAATGACACAACAGTTGCAGGCTTGATCACCGACAACAATGAGACAGCCTATAGGGAGGAGGTCAGAGACCTGACCGTGTGGTGCCAGAACAACAACCTCAAGACAAAGGAGATGATTGTGGACTACAGGAAAAAGAGGACCGAGCATGCCCCCATTCTCATTGACGGTGCTGCAGTGGAGCAGGTTGAGAGCTTCAAGTTCCTTGGTGTCCACATCACCAACAAACTGACATGGTCCAAGCACATCAAGACAGTCGTGAAGTGGGCATGAGAAAACCTATTCCTCCCCAGGAGACCGACAAGATTTGGCATGGGTCCTCAGATCCTCAAAAGGTTATACAGCTACACCATCGAGAGCATCCTGACTGGTTGCATCACTGCCTGGTATGGTAACTGCTCGGCCTCCGACCGCAAGGCACTACAGAGGGTAGTGCGAACGGCCCAGTACATCACTGGGGCCAAGCTTCCTGCCATCCAGGACCTCTATACCAGGCGGTGTCGGAGGAAGGCCCTAGAAATTGTCAAAGACTCCAGCCACCCTGGAGTCATAGGCTGTTCTCTCTGCTACCGCACGGCATGCGGTACCGGTGTGCCAAGTCAGGTCCAAGAGGCTTCTAAACAGCTTCTACCCCCGCCATAAGACTCCTGAACATCTAGTCAAATGGCTACCCAGACTATTTGCATTGCCCCCCCTCCACACCACTGCCACTCTCTGATGTCATCTATGCATAGTCACTTTAATAACTCTACCTACATGTACATACTATCTCAACTAAACGGTACCTCCGCACATTGACTCTACCGGCACCCCCTGTATATATTGTTATTTTTTTCTGCTGCTCTTTAATTACTTGTTACTTTTATCTCTTATTCTTATCCGTATTTTTTTGAAACTGCACTGTTGGTTAGGGGCTCATAAGTAAGCATTTCATTGTAAGGTCTACACCTGTTGTATTCGGCGCATGTGACTAATAACATAATAACATTTGATTTGATTTGATTTTTTAAATAGATTTGCAAAAAAAACATTTCAAAAACTTACTTTACTTTGTCATTGTGGGGTATTGTGTGTAGATTGTTGGGTATTGTGTGTAGATTTTTATTTAATCCATTTTAGAATAAGGCTGTAACTTAACAAAATTGTTTATTTGTGAAGTTTCACAAAGACATCGATTTGCTTAATCTAACTCTGTCATCGTCTGACCCCCTTGGAATGTATAGTGGCACCGTTTGCAGTGATTACTCTAAGAAAACCAGGGAAGAGTCTGTATAGACATGTTTATGAGAGCCAGTAGACGGATGACCACTAACAATGGTGACTACTACTAGAGTAACTAGAGGAAATATTATTTTCGGTCACTTTACACTCTCAAGTAAGAGGGTCGTGAGCACGATATGCAGCCTTCCTGTGATTGTGGGAAATCACCGGCCAGAGGGTTTTTGTCTTTACTTGTAGTCATCAGGCGACTTAAGTATGTCCATCATATGGAGTCCCATAAAGGTGAAAAATGTCTTGTGCATATAGACAACAAGATAAACTGCTAGTGGAAATTCACCCTGATAGAGAGTTGAAAGAGTTGAAATTCCATTGAAGTAAGCATAATACTGACTTGAGAAGCGTGCAATTCAAACTTTAATGTAAATCCCAAATCAATCAGAAGTGGTTTAAATGACACCTCCTTCTCTGTTGTACTTTGAAGAGAAACTAGTGCAGTGCTTTGAAGAACTGTAGTGTAAACTTGGCATGACAATGCAAATTAAACAATCCTTCATTATTCATCAAATCATTGCTTGGACAAAGTTGGTTTGAATTCTGTATATAAACCAACAAGGAAACATTGAGTTTACATTTATTCAAGTAAGGGTAAGTACTGTATATTCCCTTGGACACACCAACAACAATAAATTGGCCTAATATTCAATCTCCTGCATGTATTTAGATAGGACAGCTCCATAAACAAGGCAGGAATTATTTAGAAATGTTTTCTTGCTCCTTTGCCCTTAGCTTGGAAATGAAGTCCATTAAGATGCTAAAATCACAGTAATGGGGATCACGGAGCAGATCGAGACCGCAGCTGTTTATCCTCATAGACCTACCAAGCTTGAGGAGAGACCTACCAAGCTTGAGGACAGATCTACCAAGCTTGAGGAGAGACCTACCAAGCTTGAGGACAGATCTACCAAGGTTGAGGAGAGACCTATCAAGCTTGAGGATAGACCTACCAAGCTTGGAGAGAGACCTACCAAGCTTGAGGATGGACCTACCAAGTTTGAAGAGAGACCTACCAAGCTTGAGGATGGTCTACCAAGTTTGAAGAGAGACCTACCAAGCTTGAGGATGGTCTACCAAGTTTGAAGAGAGACCTACCAAGTTTGAGGATGGACCTAATAGGCTTGCGGACAGACCTATCAAGCTTGAGAATGGACCTACCAAGCTTGAGGACGGACCTATCAAGCTTGAGGATGGACCTATCAAGCTTGAGGAGAGACCTACCAAGCTTGAGGAGAAACCAACCAAGCTTGTGGACAGACCTACCAAGCTTGAGGACAGACCTACCAAGCTTGAGGACAGACCTACCAAGCTTGAGGACAGACCTACCAAGCTTGAGGACAGACCTACCAAGCCTGAGGAGAGACCTACCAAGCTTGAGGAGAAACCAACCAAGCTTGTGGACAGACCTACCAAGCTGGAGGAGAGACCTACCAAGCTTGTGGATAGACTCACCAAGCTTGAGGATGGACCTACCAAGCCTGAGAAGAGACCAACCAAGCTTGAGGACAGACCTACCAAGCTTGTGGACAGACCTACCAAGCTTGAGGACAGACTTACCAAGCTTGAGGAGAGACCTACCAAGCTTGTGGATAGACTCACCAAGCTTGAGGATGGACCTACCAAGCCTGAGGAGAGACCAACCAAGCTTGAGGACAGACCTATCAAGCTTGAGGACAGACCTACCAAGCTTGAGGACAGACTTACCAAGCTTGAGGACAGACCTACCAAGCTTGAGGACAGACCTACCAAGCTTGAGGACAGACCTACCAAGCTTGAGGACAGACTTACCAAGCTTGAGGAGAGACAAACCAATCTTAAACAATGATTTAATGTCAGTTCACCCTTTAACTGTCCAGCAGGATATTCCAAAGGCCAGATGGTGGTGCGCCTCAAATCATCTTCTTCAGTAGGAAAATGTTTTTGCTTCACCTTCTTTTTACTGTCCCACAGGATATTCCAACTATTACCTACCAAGCTTAAACAAGGAAAATGTATTAAATCAAATGTCAGTTCGCCTTTTAACTGTCCCACAGGAAAGTCCAAACGTCAGATGATGGTGCCCCTTCGAATCATCTTCCCCCAGTAGGAACATCTGTGTGGCTCTTATTAACTTTAGTATTACATGTGATTGTGAAACACTTCCTTGAAAATCGCAGAGAGATAGAGATGAACATAAAACGGGAGAGCCTCAGCTGTGGTTTTCATGGAATGGTTCTGGATTTGTTGGATCCTCAAATATATGAGAATGTTGATGTCTTGTCATGTTATGACGTTGTGTCCAGGTTCCAAGTCCTCAAAGATATTAGAATGTTGCAGTCTAGTCATGTTGTGACGTCGTGTCCAGGTTCCAAGTCCTCAAAGATATTAGAATGTTGATGTCTTGTCATGTTGTGACGTCGTGTCCAGGTTCCAAGTCCTCAAAGATATTAGAATGTTGCAGTCTAGTCATGTTGTGACGTCGTGTCCAGGTTCCAAGTCCTCAAAGATATTAGAATGTTGATGTCTTGTCATGTTGTGACGTCGTGTCCAGGTTCCAAGTCCTCAAAGATATTAGAATGTTGCAGTCTAGTCATGTTGTGACGTTGTGTCCAGTTTCTAACGTTGGGTCAGTGTTGAATGGTTTGTTGACTGGCTCCCCAGCTGGTGCCCTATTGTTAAGGAAGGAAATACTAGAAATATTATCTATTTCTCAACAGATTTCAACAGATCGTTGTTAACCTTGCTGCTATTCACACGTTTTATGAATATGTCTATATTAAAGCAGTCACTCGTACAATGAAAACATCAACAATTTCCTAGTACAGCAGAAATAGTATTTCTACAAAGAATGGTCGGTATAATTGACAATACTATAAAAGGTGTTTTTTTGGGAAGCAGTGTAATTTATTGAAGAGCTTCTCCAGAAATGCATAATAGTTCTGTGTTCTTTATTCACCACTGTGGTACTGACTGCATTATACATGGGAATGAGTCAAGGTAACAATGACTAACCGGGCCTGTCAATCCACTTCGAACTGCACAAGTAGCATATAACAATGTTTAAACTATTGACTGGTTATGTCGCCCACATTTAGAAGCACTCTATTTAGATGTTGATGTCTTTCGGAAATAGCTCACCCCCACCACCCCTTATGCAAGTTGAACACAGGAGCTTAGTGGTACCTTAATTGGGGAGAACGGCTTGTGGTGATGACTGGAGTAGAATCAGTTGAATGGTATCAAATACATCAAACGCATGGTTTCCATAAATATCTGGAGAAAGGTTTGAACCCTTGGTGTTATTTGGCCTTTTAACCGAAACTGGGTCACTAAAACATTTGGTGTATTTTTAGAGCACAAAGTATTTTGTATAATTTACCTTTTGTGGTTCTGTGTCTGTGTGTTGGTTAAACCCTGGACATTGCCTAAGATACAGGATATATTGGAGCTTATTTATAAAACTGAATATAGCTACTGTATAGTTACATGTTTATTTCTATGAAGATATGATTGATGGATGCATCTGATTATATAAATATTAATACATTATAAATACATATATGTTTATTATGTCATATTGTAAATATGTACCTACTGCCATTTTTATTATTGCATTATAAAACTGTCAGGTTTAAACAAAGTTTAAGTCTTTATTAAACTTTTCAATTTGTTGAAAATTACAATTGTGCGTAGTATAAAATGAAAGAAATAAAATAATGATGAGTGATGAACATGACAGTGTTCCTAGATTGTAGTCAGCATCCACTGGGAGAACTAGATCCCTTCATTCGCTGGAACTCACTGTGAAGCCTGCCAAAAACCACACATCACTGACGTTCAAGGTCAACAGAGTACACGGGGGGTGGTGGTTCAGTGGCGACAAAGATACAATCCAGCAGCCTGTGGGATGTGCATCATCACAACGGAGGATATATCCTAAGAGTTATATTACCCATTCCGTGAAGCACAGTCCCCTGCCAAGCTTTATAAAAGGTGCCAACTGACAGGGTTTCTTCGGTTACCGTTACCCAGACTCCTGCTAATGGGGAGTAGAATTTGTGTGTGGCTCAGCAGTTCTCTTCAGTTCCAGGGCCATCCTAGTGTCATATTCCCAAGACACTTGGTGGAAAAGGGTCACATATTAAATGTATCCCTCAACATAACATTGATCATCTTTGAGGTAAGCACCGGTGTAAAAGAACATAGAAAGCAGTTAAAAACAGTAATATAATATTTGACCTTTTGTCATAGCATCTCTATGGCACTGTCTGAACGAGATTGGTTTGCACTGTCAAAGGACTGATAAAACATCTATCGAACCCATTAAATGCAATATATTTTCCACTCAGTTTTCATTGTAACGACGCCCACTCAGTATCAAAGTTCCATGCTGCAAAGCAGTGACTTGCCAACAAAGTACAAATCTAGTTCAGCAAACAGAAATTATTTATTTGACTTGAAGCTCCCAAGGCATTCAATGTATACACGTCAAGTCCGTGACCTGTGGTTGCTCCACTGACTAGAGTATGCATATGAAAGATGAACCCAGCCCTTGTAGGGCTGCCTAATGCAGGAAGTGTCGGAATCATCATGCCATAAGGATTCACGGGGAAATAAATGAATACTCATCCCATTACAGCATGTGATGACATCAACCCTCCCCTTGGAAGCTCCATTGGATGCGTGTTTGTCTAAACTTTGGTTGAAAGAGAAGACAATAATCATTTTCATATTTCTTATAACAATGGCCCTAATCTACCCAGTACACATTGTATCTCTTTCCGGGTGCAATATGCTGACACTGAAATGAACTTGGACTGAGTCAGCTGAAATGTTTCATTTGGTCCAATAAAGTCAGAAAACATGCCTATTAATAAAACAAATTGTGCAACTACTGCACTATTGGTGATGTGTAGCCATTTCCAAATGCCCATATTGACTTCCATATTGGTCAACAGCAAGCAGAGAGTTGCCATACAGATGTAGGATCTTAAGTTGAGCCCGTGTGTTTCAGCAGGAAAATATTATATAATATTATTATACATTTTTGTAGGGGTTGATAGATTTTTTGTTAGGGCAAATCAAGGCTAAAATTTAAAAGTGAAAATTATAAAGTTGCTCAGCAACAAAAGATTGATCAAATTAAGATCCTGCATCTGTAGTAGGCAGTCCATGGTCCTGGGTGTTGTGCTGACACTAAAGCTTCATCAGATGAATGGAGAAATGTACTCTAGGCCAAAGTGGCCTCCCAATAGCCTTTAATTCCGAGGCTCCCCTTCTTTTTTTTATAAGCTTTAACATTGCAGATACAGTAGATTGTGCTTCCATCAATGTAATTGTCTGCTACGTACATTTCTAATCCCCCATATACAGTATATGTTTTTGTTAATATATATTTAAAATATATATATATGTATTAATATATTTTCCTTTATTATTTTCCCCTAGCCCTACCACCCCTAAACTAATTGGAGTAAACGAATGGACAGCAACACTTAGGCTTCTACACACAGCCTATACACTATATAGATTTTACGGACACAGTATATTTTACCAAAGTTACATTTGGTTTGTTTTTAGTCCCATCCTTCAGCTACCTTCAACCTCTCCCATCTATCTCTGAAGACCATCCAGTTTTGATTTCTATTTGCCATATACAGAGCATTCAGAAAGTATTCAGACACCTTGACTTTTTCACATTTTGTTACGTGACAGCCTTGTTCTAAAATATATTAATTCTTTTTTTTACCTCAACAATCTACACACAATACCCCATAATGACAAAGCAAAAACAGGATTACATATATATTTTTTGCAAATGTATTAAAAATAAAAAACAGAAACATCACATTTACATAAGTATTCAGACCCTTTGGCAGCGATTACAGCTCTAGTCTTCTTGGGTATGACGCTACAATCTTGGCACACATGTATTTGGGGAGTTACTCCCATTCTTCTCTGCAGATCCTCTCAAGCTCTGTCAGGTTGGATGGGGAGCATCGCTGCACAGCTATTTTCAGATCTCTCCAGATATGTTTTTTGGGGTTAAAGTCGGGCTCTGGCTATGTGCTCAGGGTTGTTGTCCTGTTGGAAGGTGAACCTTCATTCCAGTCTGAGGTCGTGAGTGCTCTGGAGCAGGTTTTCATCAAGGATCTCTCTGTACTTTGCTCTGTTCATCTTTCCCTCAATCCTAACTAGTCTCCCAGTCCCTGCTGTTGAAAAACATGTGCCTTTTACTGAGGAGTGGCTTCCATCTGGCCACTCTACCATAAATGCCTGATTGGTGGAATACTGCAGAGATGGTTGTCCTTCTGGAAGGTTCTCCCATCTCCACAGAGGAACTCTGGAGCTCTGTCAGAGTGACCATTGGGTTCTTGTTCACCTCTCTGACCAAAGCCCTTCTCCACTGAATGCTCAGTTTGGCCTGGCGGCCAGCTCTAAAAAGAATCTTGGTGGCTACAAACTTCTTCCATTTCAGACTGATGGAGGCCACTGTGTTCTTGGGGACCTTCAATGCTGCAAACATTTTTGGGTACACTTCCTCAGATCTGTTCCTCAACACAATCCTGTCTCGGAGCTCTACGGACAATTGCTTCAACCTCATGGCTTGGTTTTTAATCTGACATGCAGTCAGATCAATTTAATTTAATTTTCCACAGGTCGACTCCAATCAAGTTTTATAAACATCTCAAGGATGATAATTTGAAACAGGATGCACCTGAGCTCAATTTTTTTTATTTTATACATTTGCAAAAATGTTAATAAAATTTAAATGTTTTCGCTTTCTCATTATGGTGTATTGTGTGTAGATTGATGAGGGATACAACTAATTTCATCAATTTTTGTATAAGGCTGTAATGTAACAAAATGTGGAAAAAGCGAAGAGGTCTGAATACATTCTGAATGCACTGTATTTTTCAAATGTTCTGTGATGATTCACAAAAGATCTGAACCTTTCTATTGTCATAATTTCTACAGGTAGCAAATTAAAGATACAACATTTTTGCTAAGTGTATTATTATATTATTTATAGATTGACTATGACTTTTTAAATCACCCAACAGTGCTATTTGCAGACTCCAGGTAAATGTTGCAATTCTACAGCCATTCTTGAACCTGAGACCAAATTCAAGCTACAGTACATATGAACAGTACCAAAACAAATTAAATCATGTTTCTGTGTCTTTGCAGCAAAATCTGCAGAGCTGGAATTCTTATATCCCCCATATACAGTTGAAGTCGGAAGTTTACATACACTTAGGTTGCAGTCATTAAAACACATGTTTTAATCACTCCACAAATTTCTTGTTAACAAACTATAGTTTTGACAAGTCGGTTAGGACACTATCTACTTTGTGCATGACACAAGTAATTTTTCCAACAATTGTTTAAAGAGATTATTTCACTTATAATTCACTGTATCACAATTCCAGTGGGTCAGAAGTTTACATACACTAAGTTGACTGTGCCTTTAAACAGCATGGACAATTCCAGAAAATTATGTCATGGCTTTGGAAGCTTCTGTTAGGTTAATTGACATCATTTGAGTCAAGTGGAGGTGTACCTGTGGATGTATTTCAAGGCCTACCTTCAAACTCAGTGCCTCTTTGCTTGACATCTGTCACCGCCGTTGTAAGGAGGAGACTAAGGCGCAGCGTGATAAGCATACATTCTTCTTTATTTAAAGAATGAACACTGAACAAAACAAACAAAATAACAAAACGAACCGTGACGCTAATATGCCTAGTGAAGACAGGCAACTAAACATAGAATAAGAACCCACAAAACCAAAAGGGAAAATGGCAACCCAAATATGATCCCCAATCAGAGACAACGATAAACAGCTGCCTCTGATTGGGAACCAATTCAGGCCACCATAGACATACATATGCCTAGACTTACCAACACCCCTAGACATACTAAAAACCCTAGACAATACAAAACAAGCATACCCACCCTCGTCACACCCTGACCTAACCAAAATAATAAAGAAAACATAGATAACTAAGGTCAGGGCGTTACAACATCATGGGAAAATCAAAAGAAATCAGCCAAGACCTCAGAAAATAAATTGTAGACCTCCACAAGTCTGGTTCATCCAGCAATTTCCAAACGCCTGAAGGTACCACGTTCATCTGTACAAACAATAGTATGCAAGTATAAACACCATGGGACCATGCAGCCGTCATACCGCTCAGGAAGGAGATGCATTCTGTCTCCTAGAGATTAACGTACTTTGGTGCGAAAAGTGCAAATTACTCCCAGAACAACAGCAAAGGACCGTGTGAAGATGCTGGAGGAAACAGGTACAAAAGTTATCCTATCCACAGTAAAACGAGTCCTTTATCGACATAACCTGAAAGGCCGCTCAGCAAGGAAGAAGCCACTGCTCCAAAACAGCCATAAAAAAGCCAGACTTGTAACGGCAGATTTCCTCCTCTTCGTCTGAAGAGGAGGTGTAGCAGGGATCGGACCAAAACGCAGCGTGGTAAGTGTCCATGTTTTAATAGAAACAACTGAACATGACACAATACAAAATAACAAAGAGAATCTAACCAAAAACAGTCCCATGTGGCACAAACACTGACACAGGAAACAAACACCCACAAACCAACAGTGAAAACAGGCTACCTAAATATGGTTCCCAATCAGAGACAATGAATGACAGCTGCCTCTGATTGAGAACCATATCAGGCCAAACTAGAACACCCCACATAGAAACAGACAACATAGATAATACCCACCCAACTCACGCCCTGACCAACAAAATAAAGACAAAACAAAGTAAATAAGGTCAGAAACGTGACAAGACTACGGTTTGCAACTGCACATGGGGACAAATATCGTACTTTTTGGAGAAATTTCCACTGCTCTGATGAAACAAAAATAGAACTGTTTGGCCATAATGACCATCGTTATGTTCGGAGGAAAAAGGTGGAGGCTTGCAAGCCGAAGAACACCATCCCAACCGTGAAGCACGGGGGTGGCAGCATCATGTTGTGGTGTTGCTTTGCTGCAGGAGGGACTGGTGCACTTCACAAAATAGATGGCATCATGAGGCAGGAACATTATGTGGACATATTGAAGCAACATCTCAAGACATCAGTCAGGAAGTTAAAGCTTGGTCACAAATGGGTCTTCCAAATGGACAATGACCCCAAGCATACTTCCAAAGCTGTGGCAAAATGTCTTAAGGACAACAAAGTCAAGCTATTGGAGTGGCCATCACAAAGCCCTGACCTCAATCCTATAGAAAATTTGTATGGCAGAACTGGAAAAGAGTGGGCGAGCAAGGAGGCCTACAAACCTGACTCAGTTACACCAGCTCTGTCAGGAGGAATTGGCCAAAATTCACCCAACTTATTGTGGGAAGCTTGTGGAAGGCTACCTGAAAAGTTTGTTCCAAGTTAAACAATTTAAAGGCAATGCAACCAAATACTAATTGAGTGCATGTAAACTTCTGACCCACTGGGAATGTGATGAAATAAAAAAAAGCCGAAATAAATCATTCTCTCTACTATTATTCTGACATTTCACATTCTTAAATAAAGTGGTGATCCTAACTGACCCAAGACAGTGCATTTTTACTCAGATTAAATGTCAGGAATTGTGAAAAACTGAGTTTAAATGTATTTGGCTTAGGTGTATGTAAACTTCCGACTTCAACTGTATATATATTACTTTATATTTGTTGCAAAAATGTTGAATAATAATTTTAATTGTATAACTCTAAGTTTTGAATCTAGGGTTGTTTTGTGTATCAAAAATCTCTTCCCAACTATTTTGCAATCTATAAGGCACAGCTGTCAATTTTTTGGTCCTTAAAGGAAACTTATTTATCACAATTTTCTTCAAACAATTTTGGCCTTTAATGTAGGGCTGAGACTACCCTTTATTCCGGCTCTTTTCCTTCATTTAACATCAGAGACTTGGGCCTAGATTAAATCTGTGTCGTGGAAGATCTGCGCTATCGGGCAATTGAAATTTAAAGGCAATGTTCCACGTTTGCAGAGACTGCATTCACGATACACACTGCATATGCAGTCTACAGATTATTCTAGCCCTTGGACAGGTGAAAGCATATTCCTGGAAGGCATCCTTCGTATTGCTTTCCATGTTTTTAAATCTTTGTCAATGAAGGAGTGGAGAAAAAGAGCACACTGGGAGTGTTTAGTACAGGATCCTTGGTTTGATCCACTGCTGGCTTTAGGTCATTCTGGTTGCCTCCCATTCTGGGCTTGATTTGAGTGGCATCCCTTTTCAGTTAGGTGTTCCTCCGAAGAAGTTTCCACCTCTTTGAACAAAATGTAATCTTTGTCTATTTCCTGCCATTGTTCTGCCCCTGCCCAATACACCTAGGCTCTGGGAAAGGGTGGAATGTGGGAGCACACAGTTTCCTGTCTGGTTGTGGAGATCCTGCCAAACATCATAATGGGGCAGTGGTGGGCCCAAGGATGAACCTTGACCTCTCATACCTAAAGAGCCATTTTAGATGCCATGTTATTTCTCAGGCCTGGTCAAACCGGAGTCAGGCAACACAGTAGTCTTCTAGAACATTTTATTATCGTTATTACATTTGCAATTGACTGTATGTGAAAATCCAAGGTTTCAAAAATAGATACCTCATAGCTTTATCTGAAATGTTAAATTGAACTATGCCTAGACTAGCGCGACATGCACCAACTAACACTTGGATAGCAGAAAACCATGACCACTGATTACATTTTGTGGGCTATTATCAGTGAATGCAATGGAAACATGAGTTGAGGACTACAAAGGTGAGGTAGGGCAAGGACCAAATGGAAAATCTAACAGCACTGAGGTGGAGGTCAGAGAGCTTTCGCTAGACAACACATTCTCTGTGAAAGTGTTCCTGAATTCCTGCACACCAAGGGTGTGGTGGCTGAGTGAAGGAGACTGCCCAGTGTCCTCAATGAGTTAGCAGTTACAAGGGATTGGGCAGGAAGGATAAGGAGGAGCTGACGGGGAAAATAGGCCATTTACAGAGTCATTCTGAGCTTACTCCCCTCTCCTTTACAGTGTATATTTTAGGACACCGTCAGCTTCGCCTTACGTGAGGCTGAGGTTGTCCTAAAATGTGGACCGTACCCCCCCCCCCCCTCGCTTATGGCTGCCAAGCCATCCCTAAGGTAATGTGCATAACAGAGAGCGACCTGGGATTTGCACAACATCTGCCCTAAGGGTTAGGTATTTACAATATGCTACAGTGCAACAGGGAACTGAGTGAAGAGTGTTCTGTGGAGCAAGAAATTGCTGTCCCCCACCCCTCCCTTTTGTAGTATCACATCAACTGGGGAAGGGGAATGAAGAGGGGTGGGTTGGGTTTGTGTTAACCGAAATTAGCCGTCCCAGTGGTTTGTGGTGGGAAGGCCCAATGGAAACTTCTTACATGTGGCAAGATTAATCTGTCTGTGACCATTTGGAACGGAGAGACCACTGCTCCCATTTGTCCTTCTTTTCTTAGAACAACGATGGGCTCAGTGGCACTCTCTGTCATTCTGCTTGCGCTGCCAGTGTCCGTGTTTTAACCGTTTTTTCCCCATTCACAGCGAGAGTGAACATGCCTGCCAATGTGTCCAGATTCAGTCACTTATGAGGAAGACCTCAGTGAACCTCCCCATACCACCACCATCAAATGATGTTATCCTCCATAATGTTTTCCTCTATGGCGTTATCCTCCATGACCACCAACCATGATGTCATCCTCAATAATGTTTCCTCCATGGTATTATCCTCCATGATGTTATCCTCCATGGTATTATCCTCCATGATGTTATCCTCCATGGTATTATCCTCCATGATGTTATCCTCCATGGTATTATCCTCCATGATGTTATCATCCATGATTTTATTCTTAATGGTGTTATCGTCCATTATGTTATCATCCATGATGTTATCCTCTGTCATGTTATCATCCATGATTTTATTCTTCATGGTGTTATCCTCCATTATGTTATCATCCATGATGTTATCCTCCATGATGTTGTCCTGCATGATGATATCCTCCATGTCCACCACTCATGATCTTATCCTCCATGAGGTTATCCTTCATGGTGTTATCCTTCATGGTGTTATCCTCCATGATGTTATCCTCCATGATATTATCATCCATGGCCACAATATGTTAACTTCCATGGTGTTATCCTCCATGGTCTTAAAGTCCATGATGTTATCCTCCATGATGTTGTCCTGCATGATGTTATCCTCCATGGTGTTATCCTTCATGATGCTATCCTTCATGGTGTTATCCTTCATGATGTTACCCTCCATGATGTTACCCTCCATGATGTTACCCTCCATGGTGTTATCCTTCATGATGTTATCCTCCATGATGTTATCCCCCATGATATTATCATTCATGGCCACATTATGTTATCCTCCATGGTCTTAAAGTCCATGTTGTTATCCTCCATGATGTTGTCCTTCATGATATTATCCTGCATAATGTTATATTCCACCATGTTCTCCTCCATGGTGTTATCTTCAATGATGTTATATTCCATGATGTCATCCTCCATAATGTTATCCTCCACGATGTTATCCTCCATGATGTTATCCTCCATGGTGTTATCTTCCATGATGTTATATTCCATGATGTCATCCTCCATAATGTTATCCTCCAAGATGTTATCCTCCACGATGTTATCCTCCACGATGTTATCCTCCACGATGTTATCCTCCATGATGTTATCATCCATGGTATTATCTTCCATGATGTTATCCTCCATGGTATTATCCTCTGTGATGTTATCTTCCATGGTGTTATCTTCCATGATGTTATATTCCATGATGTCATCCTCCATAATGTTATCCTCCAAGATGTTATCATCCACGATGTTATCCTCCATGATGTTATCCTCCATGGTGTTATCATCCATGGTATTGTCCTCCATGATGTTATCATCCATGGTATTATCCTACATGATGTTATCCTCCATGATTTTATTCTTCATGGTGTTATCCTCCATTATGTTATCATCCATGGTGTTATCCTCTGTCATGTTATCCTCCATGATTTTATCCTACGTGATGATATCCTCCATGTCCACCACTCATGATGTTAACCTCCACGAGGTTATCCTTCATGGTGTTATCCTCCATGAGGTTATCCTGCATGCTGATATCCTCCATGTCCACCACTCATGATGTTATCCTCCATGAGGTTATCCTTCATGGTGTTATCCTTCATGGTGTTATCCTCCATGATGTTATCCTCCATGATGTTATCCTCCATGATGTTATCATCCATGGCCACACTATGTTATCCTCCATGGTGTTATCCTCCATGGTCTTAAATTCCATGATGTTATCCTCCATGATGTTGTCCTGCATGATGTTATCCTCCATGTCCACCACTCATGATGTTATCCCCCATGAGGTTATCATCCATGATGTTACCCTCCATGATGTTACCCTCCATGGTGTTATCCTTCATGGTGTTATCCTTCATGATGTTATCCTCCATGATGTTATCCCCCATGATATTATCATCCATGGCCACATTATGTTATCCTCCATGGTCTTAAAGTCCATGTTGTTATCCTCCATGATGTTGTCCTTCATGATGTTATCCTGCATGATGTTATATTCCACGATGTTCTCCTCCATGGTGTTATCTTCAATGATGTTATATTCCATGATGTCATCCTCCATAATGTTATCCTACATAGTGTTATCCTCCATGATGTTATCATCCATGGTATTATCTTCCATGATGTTATCCTCCATGGTATTATCCTCCGTGATGTTATCTTCCATGGTGTTATCTTCCATGATGTTATATTCCATGATGTCATCCTCCATAATGTTATCCTCCACGATGTTATCCTCCATGATGTTATCCTCCATGATGTTATCCTCCATGGTGTTATCTTCCATGATGTTATATTCCATGATGTCATCCTCCATAATGTTATCCTCCAAGATGTTATCATCCACGATGTTATCCTCCATGATGTTATCCTCCATGGTGTTATCATCCATGGTATTGTCCTCCATGATGTTATCATCCATGGTATTATCCTACATGAAGTTATCCTCCATGATTTTATTATTCATGGTGTTATCCTCCATTATGTTATCATCCATGGTGTTATCCTCTGTCATGTTATCCTCCATGATTTTATCCTACGTGATGATATCCTCCATGTCCACCACTCATGATGTTAACCTCCACGAGGTTATCCTTCATGGTGTTATCCTTCATGGTGTTATCCTCCATGAGGTTATCCTGCATGCTGATATCCTCCATGTCCACCACTCATGATGTTATCCTCCATGAGGTTATCCTTCATGGTGTTATCCTTCATGGTGTTATCCTCCATGATGTTATCCTCCATGATGTTATCATCCATGGCCACACTATGTTATCCTCCATGGTGTTATCCTCCATGGTCTTAAATTCCATGATGTTATCCTCCATGATGTTGTCCTGCATGATGTTATCCTCCATGTCCACCACTCATGATGTTATCCCCCATGAGATTATCATCCATGATGTTACCCTCCATGGTGTTATTCTTCATGGTGTTATCCTTCATGGTGTTATATTCCATGATGTCATCCTCCATAATGTTATCCTCCAAGATGTTAGCCTCCACGATGTTAGCCTCCACGGTGTTATCCTCCACGGTGTTATCCTCCATGATGTTATCCTTCATGATGTTATCCTCCATGGTGCTATCTTCCATGATGTTATATTCCATGATGTCATCCTCCATAATGTTATCCTCCAAGATGTTAGCCTCCACGATGTAATCCTCCATGGTGTTATCCTCCATGATGTTTTCATCCATGATGTTATCCTCCATGGTGTTATCCTCCATGATGTTATCATCCATGATTTTATTCTTCATGGTGTTATCCTCCATTATGTTATCATCCATGGTGTTATCCTCTGTCATGTTATCCTCCATGATTTTATCCTACGTGATGATATCCTCCATGTCCACCACTCATGATGTTAACCTCCATGGTGTTATCCTTCATGATGTTATCCTCCATGATGTTGTCCTGCATGATGATATCCTCCATGTCCACCACTCATGATCTTATCCTCCATGAGGTTATCCTTGATGGGGTTATCCTTCATGATGTTATCCTCCATGATATTATCATCCATGGCCACACTATGTTAACCTTCATTGTGTTATCCTCCATGGTCTTAAAGTCCATGATGTTATCCTCCATGATGTGTTCCTGCATGATGTTATCCTCCATGTCCACCACTCATGATGTTATCCTCCATGAGGTTATCATCCATGATGTTACCCTCCATGATGTTACCCTCCATGGTGTTATCCTTCATGATGTTATCCTTCATGGTGTTATCCTTCATGATGTTATCCTCCATGATGTTATCCCCCATGATATTATCATTCATGGCCACATTATGTTATCCTCCATGGTCTTAAAGTCCATGTTGTTATCCTCCATAATGTTATCCTCCACAGTGTTATCCTCCACAATGTTATCCTCCATGATGTTA
This sequence comes from Salvelinus namaycush, assembly GCF_016432855.1. Classification (NCBI taxonomy): domain Eukaryota; kingdom Metazoa; phylum Chordata; class Actinopteri; order Salmoniformes; family Salmonidae; genus Salvelinus; species Salvelinus namaycush. The sequence goes on along the minus strand of NC_052319.1, from coordinate 39,687,217 downwards.
TCCTCCATGGTGTTATCTTCCATGATGTTATATTCCATGATGTCATCCTCCATAATGTTATCCTCCACGATGTTATCCTCCACGATGTTATCCTCCATGGTGTTATCCTCCATGATGTTATCCTCCATGGTGTTATCATCCATGGTATTATCCTCCATGATGTTATCATCCATGGTATTATCTTCCATGATGTTATCCTCCATGGTATTATCCTCCGTGATGTTATCATCCATGATTTTATTCTTCATGGTTTTATCCTCCATTATGTTATCATCCATGGTGTTATCCTCTGTCATGTTATCCTCCATGATTTTATCCTACGTGATGATATCCTCTATGTCCACCACACATGATGTTAACCTCCATGGTGTTATCCTCCATGGTCTTAAAGTCCATAATGTTATCCTCCATGTCCACCACTCATGATGTTATCCTCCATGAGGTTAACATCCATGATGTTACCCTCCATGATGTTACCCTCCATGGTGTTATCCTTCATGATGTTATCCTTCATGGTGTTATCCTTCATGATGTTATCCTCCATGATGTTATCCCCCATGATATCATCATCCATGGCCACATTATGTTATCCTCCATGGTCTTAAAGTCCATGTTGTTATCCTCCATGATGTTGTCCTTCATGATGTTATCCTGCATGATGTTATATTCCACGATGTTCTCCTCGTTGGTGTTATCTTCAATGATGTTATATTCCATGATGTCATCCTCCATAATGTTATCCTCCACAGTGTTATCCTCCACAATGTTATCCTCCATGATGTTATCCTCCATGGTGTTATCTTCCATGATGTTATATTCCATGATGTCATCCTCCATAATGTTATCCTCCACGATGTTATCCTCCATGATGTTATCCTCCACGATGTTATCCTCCGTGATGTTATCCTCCATGGTGTTATCATCCATGGTATTATCCTCCATGATGTTATCATCCATGGTATTATCTTCCATAATGTCATCCTCCATAATGTTATCCTCCACGATGTTATCATCCATGATGTTATCCTCCATGGTGTTATCATCCATGGTATTGTCCTCCATGATGTTATCATCCATGGTATTATCCTACATGATGTTATCCTCCATGATTTTATTCTTCATGGTGTTATCCTCCATTATGTTATCATCCATGGTGTTATCCTCTGTCATGTTATCCTCCATGATTTTATCCTACGTGATGATATCCTCCATGTCCACCACTCATGATGTTAACCTCCATGAGGTTATCCTGCATGATGATATCCTCCATGTCCACCACTCATGATGTTATCCTCCATGAGGTTATCCTTCATTGTGTTATCCTTCATGGCGTTATCCTCCATGATGTTATCCTCCATGATGTTATCCTCCATGATGTTATCATCCATGGAAACACTATGTTATCCTCCATGGTGTTATCCTCCATGGTCTTAAGTTCCATGATGTTATCCTCCATGATGTTGTCCTGCATGATGTTATCCTCCATGTCCACCACTCATGATGTTATCCCCCATGAGGTTATCATCCATGATGTTGCCCTCCATGATGTTACCCTCCATGGTGTTATCCTTCATGGTGTTATCCTTCATGGTGTTATCCTTCATGGTGTTATCCTTCATGATGTTATCCTCCATGATGTTATCCCCCATGATATTATCATTCATGGCCACATTATGTTCTCCTCCATGGTCTTAAAGTCCATGTTGTTATCCTCCATGATGTTGTCCTTCATGATGTTATCCTGCATGATGTTATATTCCACGATGTTCTCCTCCATGGTGTTATCATCCATGGTATTATCCTCCATGATGTTATCATCCATGGTATTATCTTCCATAATGTCATCCTCCATAATGTTATCCTCCACGATGTTATCATCCATGATGTTATCCTCCATGGTGTTATCATCCATGGTATTGTCCTCCATGATGTTATCATCCATGGTATTATCCTACATGATGTTATCCTCCATGATTTTATTCTTCATGGTGTTATCCTCCATTATGTTATCATCCATGGTGTTATCCTCTGTCATGTTATCCTCCATGATTTTATCCTACGTGATGATATCCTCCATGTCCACCACTCATGATGTTAACCTCCATGAGGTTATCCTGCATGATGATATCCTCCATGTCCACCACTCATGATGTTATCCTCCATGAGGTTATCCTTCATTGTGTTATCCTTCATGGCGTTATCCTCCATGATGTTATCCTCCATGATGTTATCCTCCATGATGTTATCATCCATGGAAACACTATGTTATCCTCCATGGTGTTATCCTCCATGGTCTTAAGTTCCATGATGTTATCCTCCATGATGTTGTCCTGCATGATGTTATCCTCCATGTCCACCACTCATGATGTTATCCCCCATGAGGTTATCATCCATGATGTTGCCCTCCATGATGTTACCCTCCATGGTGTTATCCTTCATGGTGTTATCCTTCATGGTGTTATCCTTCATGGTGTTATCCTTCATGATGTTATCCTCCATGATGTTATCCCCCATGATATTATCATTCATGGCCACATTATGTTCTCCTCCATGGTCTTAAAGTCCATGTTGTTATCCTCCATGATGTTGTCCTTCATGATGTTATCCTGCATGATGTTATATTCCACGATGTTCTCCTCCATGGTGTTATCTTCAATGATGTTATATTCCATGATGTCATCCTCCATAATGTTATCCTCCATAGTGTTATCCTCCATGACGTTATCATCCATGATGTTATCCTCCATGATGTTATCATCCATGATGGTATCCTCCATGGTGTTATCTTCCATGATGTTATATTCCATGATGTCATCCTCCACAATGTTATCGTCTACGATGTTATCCTCCATGATGTTATCCTCCATGATGTTATCCTCCATGGTGCTATCTTCCATGATGTTATATTCCATGATGTCATCCTCCATAATGTTATCCTCCAAGATGTTAGCCTCCACGATGTTAGCCTCCACGGTGTTATCCTCCACGGTGTTATCCTCCATGATGTTTTCATCCATGATGTTATCCTCCATGGTGTTATCCTCCATGGTGTTATCTTCCGTGATGTTATTCTCCATGATATTATCCTCCATTATGTTATCTTCCATTATGTTATCCTCAATGATGTTATCTTCCATGGTGTTTTCCTCCAAATAAAATAAAATAAAATTGTATTGGTCACATACACAAATGGTTAGCAGTTGTTAACGCGAGTGTAGCGAAATGCATGTCCTTCTAGTTCCGACAGTGCACTAATATCTAACAAGTAATCTAACAATTCCCCAACAACTACCTGATACACACAAATCTACAGGGATGGAATAAGAATATGTACATATAAATATATGGATGAGCGATGGCCGAGCGGCTTAGGCAAGGTGCAATAGGTACAGTATATGGTACAGTATATACATATGAGATTAGTAATATAAGATATGTTAACATTATTAAAGTGACATTGTTTAAAGTGACTAGCGATCCATTTATTAAAGTAGCCAGTGATATGAGTCTCTATGTAGGCAGCAGCCTCTCTGAGTTAGTGATTGCTGTTAAGCAGTTTGATGGCCTTGAGATATGTCACGTTCCTGACCTGTTTTCTCTTGTTTTTGTATGTGTTTAGTTGGTCAGGGCGTGAGTTGGGGTGGGCATTCTATGTATTGTGTTTCTATGTTGGGTTTAATGTGTTGCCTGATATGGTTCTCAATTAGAGGCAGGTGTTTGACGTTTCCTCTGATTGAGAACCATATTAAGGTAGGCTGTTCTCACTGTTTGTTTGTGGGTGATTGTGTTCCTGTGTCTGTGTCCGTTGCACCACACGGGACTGTTTCGTTTGTTCATTCGTTTGGTTAGTCTGTTCCTGTTCGTGCGTTCTTCGTGTTATTGTAAGTTCTCATGTTCAGGTCTGTCTACGTCGTTTTGTTGTTTTGTAGATATTCAAGTGTATTTCGTGTCAGTGTTCGTCTTGTTTAATAAATTCATTCATGTCTTCATACCTCGCTGCGTGTTGGTCCGATCCATGCTCCTCCTCATCCGAGGAGGAGGAATTAGACGAACGTTACAAGATAGAAGCTGTTTTTTAGTCTCATGGTCCCAGATTTGATGCACCTGTACTGACCTCACCTGCTGGATGGTAGCGGGGTGAACATGCAGTGGCTCGGGTGGTTGTTGTCCTTGATGATCTTTTTGGCATTCCTGTGACATCGGGTGCTGTAGGTGTCTTAGAGGGCAGGTTGTTTGCCCACGGTGATGCGTTATGCAGCCCTCTGGAGGGCCTTGCGGTTGAGTGGTACAGTTGCCATACCAGGCGGTGATACAGCCTGACAAGATGCTCTCGATTGTGCATCTGTAAACGTTTGGCAGGGTTTTAGGTGTTATCCTCCATGATGTTTTCCTCCATGACTACCACCCATGATGTTATATTGCATGGTATTATCCTCAATGATGTTATCATCCATGACAGGGCATTGCAGACTGAGAAGTGCAAGAGTCTTGAAGAGGCTTGAATCCCCTTTCCTTCTCTTTCCTCCTTTCCTTCTCTTGCCCCCTTGTCTGGGGCCGACATGTAAGTGTCACATAAAAACTGTGATATTATCAAGAGCAGTTATTTTAAATAATGTCATTCACCTGCAAGAAGAGCTCAGATGTGCGAGTGCCTTTTTGAATTCGTTATCTGAGGGTTTTGCGAGGAACACTTGACGCATTTTTTCTTTAAAATCATTCAAAGAAAATAGAATGACACAGAGGAATCTGGAATGACAGGAATCGTGTCCAGAGGATGACACAGAGGAGGGGGAATCTGGAATCAAGCTTAGTTTCCTGAGGATGACACAGAGGAATCTGGAATCAAACAAGTCTAGTGAACCTGCGGGGGATAAGCCAGCTGAGTCTCTGTGCTGTGACAAATGAAGCCTGAGACAGAAAGAGCCTCATTAGTAGGCCAGAGCTATTTCTAGATGAATAAAGTTGGAAGAGAAGGGCGGAAAATACTGTCAGAGCAGGGATAATAATTGCACAGAGCAGCAGGATCGCACTTCTCATAATTTAAAATGTTATTTGATTTAATGAGACAGGGGACTGAACTAGTGCCAGTTCAATATCAAAAGCATTAATGAAATGAAAACCTTGAGGAATTGGGATTTCTTTACTCATTAAGAACATAAGCACTTTGCTACACCTGCCATAACACCTGCAAAATCTGTGTACACGACCACTACACTTAAATTTGATTAGATTTTGATTTAAGGCTGTGTTTTCTATATCATGGCCTATTGTTGATGTTTTCTTAGGTAATTATAGGTAATAATACTAAGATACTAAAACCTTTATTGGAGCAGTGGTTATCAGGTCCACCTACAGGCTGGGAGACCCGGGTTTGAACCCACAAAGGCGTGTTACGCTGTCGTTGTTCCTACAGTACTTATTGTATGGGAGTCCAACATCTCCTTCTTTCACATGTGAACTAGTCACAGTTCATTTAATGGGATTTCCATACAGCTTTAGAGGGAGTGTAAGCAGATGTAAATTGCCCTCTGTCTCCAGAGAAGATGGCTGCTGACCCAGGGAGAGGCCCTTCATGTTGCTTGTCACCTTTGGTTATGTTCTCAGAATGTTGTCCATGATCGTTGGCTATGTTTTTTGAATGTTCTCTGAATGTTCTCCATGATTTTAGTTAAGTTCCCTGAATGTTCTGTTATTATGAATGACTAATAAATGAGGTCACTTCTCATAGATGTTACAACATTCTGGGAGCATTCAATAAATTCAGTAGCGACCATCATTCAGGGCAGGTGAGGCAGAGCCTGTTTCGAGCCCAACATTTTTAGCAAAAAAATAAATAAAAATGCATAATATTTTGGCATTAATACGTGTCACATATCAGTTTGCAAACAATGAAAAACAGCTAAATTAATCATTGAGTTAATAAAGCCTCCAAACAAACATGGTCTCTTTTTTGCTTTTTTGAGTAAGGCAGCTCCACAATGCAGGTGTTTCAGCCTAGCTCAGTGCTTATTGTGGTGGTGGTTGTGGGGCAGCTAGCGGTAAATACGGAGGTAATATTAGTGGTTGATATTGTTCTCTAGTTGCGCTGTGATTGGCTCAGTGTTCTGTCACTCATGGGACACTAAGTCACTGCCAAATCTAAGGGTAGAGCTACAAAATTCAAGCCCCTTGGGTGCTGCCATAGAGTTACATTAGATGTGCCCATCCAAGAAGGCTCAAGGTCATTGGCCACAGATAAAATGACAGCAAATCACATTATATCTACAGTAGCTTTGATTGGACTGATCATGTCAACATCATACTTTCAAAATCTTAGCTAGCAGTCATCATAATGAATCAAGTCAACAATCTACCCGCAAATACTTTTTAATCCTTGTCATATGAAGATAAATAATGAAGAGATATTATAGAGAAAATGTATCGATGCTCATCGGCCATTGGACATGAACATTACACAGCAAGTTGGAAATCGCAAATTCAACAATGAGAGGATTGGAAGGAATCAGTGGCTAACTGAAAGCATTTCAAAGCAATCACTAGCCTGCTATTCAGTGGAGTGGGTGTGTGGTTACAATTTTGGGTTTAAGGGTGTCTTTTCCAAGCTTAAAATGATCAACATTCAACATTAGCCTTGCTGAAATCCAGCATGATTTCTGCCGTGATCAAAACAACTGTTAACTCGGAACTGGGAAATCGGACTTCAGTGAGTTCAAGACAACTGGGAACTCTGGAAAAAATGAGCTCCAACTGGCAAAATACGTTTTGAATGGTCATCCAACTCTGAATTGTTAGTCGGAACTCGGGCCTCTTTCTAGAGTAAGACTCAAAGATCACTGATGTCATCATTATTCAACCTTGCTTTTTGCCGAGCTCCCAGTTGTCTTTAAAGCACCATAAATCCAGAGAATGACAGACTTTGATGACAAAGTTTGATGACAAAATCTGCCCACGAAGGACCGCCGCGCCACCTTCCTGTTCAAGTGAGCACAACAAGGTGAGTCCAAAAATGTATTGTATGCTGCTGCAAAAATTATGTAATATGCCAGGGAGATAAGTATACTGTAGCTAAGAAAGTTTTGCCTACTGTTCTGACTTGGTGGTGCACATGTAGAAATGTAATCATCAAATGTTGTAAGGCCTTTCATTGTCTGCTTATTTGCCACCTTTTTTTATCATACGGTTCTGACTTGGTGTACAGGGAGAATATTGTAAGAACGACCCATGTTCTGAATTCTGTTGCTGTACATTTCAAAAGTTCTGAACAAATAGTTATATTGACTATGTCCTTCCTAGCTCGCTCATTAATGTATACATTTTTGTATGTTTGTTTATTCCATGTGTAACTCTGTGTTGTTGTATGTGTCGAACTGCTTTGCTTTATTCTTGGCCATGTCGCAGTTGTAAATTAGAACTTCTTCTGAACTAGCCTACCTGGTTAATTAACGGTGAAAAAAAATAATAATGAAATTACGGATTTCCTCTTATTCGCTCCTCATCCCCTTATGACATAGTATGTACATCTCAATTGTCAGTAGAAACCACAATTGTTTAAGCAATCAGCCATATTAGCTATATTTTGTTAAAAGGCAGTAAATGAGGCTGAATGAACTGTTTTTCTGCCAGACAAGGCTCCGCTGATCGCCAGGTGTAGCAGTGGTAAGGTGTTGGGACTGCTGTTGGGACTCTGCTGGTGGGACAGCTTTATGTAGGCCCTAACAGTAGGTGGGCAACGTTTGTCACCGTTATAGTGCATTAAATGTACTGTTTAGTGTTGTGCAGTGTAGTGGCTTTGCTGGCATGCATCCCCCCCAAAAAATGTGTTTGCCCCACCAATATGTACATGCTAAAATCGCCACTGAATAAATTCCATGGTTTTCTAGAAATCCTGTTTCTTTTTTCCTGATTCCAGGAGTCCTCCAACCGGGATTTCAGTAACACCAGGGAATTTATTGAAAGTCAGTGATATTCATGACTTTTTACTGCATCCATGCTTCTTGATTTGACAGTTCAGACATGGCTGCAAGTGCAGCTGGGAGTCACAGTATGATTGACAGGGATGAAACCCCAAAGTCTGGCAAGAGAATAGCACATCTGTTTAACATTGTTTATGCTGTCTGTGATTATGAATGGGAAAAACTCCTCAAATACAGGTGTGCCAAGCTTGTAGCATCATACCCAAGACGACTCGAGGCTGTAATCGCTGCCAAAGGTGCTTCCTAAAAGTCCTGATTAAGGAGTCTGAATACTTATGTAAATGTGATATATATTTTTATTTTATTTTTAATTTGCTAACATTTCTAAAAAACAGTTTTTGCTTCATCATTATGGGGTATTGTGTGTCGATTGACGTGAGAAAAAACAAAAAAATGTAATACATTTTAGAATAATGCTGTAACTAAACAATTTTTGGATAAAGTCAAGGAGTCTGAATACTTAATGAATGCACTTTATAGTACTGAATTCAGATAGTAGAGGATAAGGATGATGACAGACTGTTGTTAAACTGTCTTTGCACAGAGATGAGGTCAACAGTGGGGCAAATAGGGGGCGCAGGTAGCCTAGTGGTTAAAGCATTGGGCCAGTAACCGAAAGGTTGCTGGATAGAATCCCCGAGCTAACAAGGTAAAAATCTGTCGTTCTGCCCCTGAACAAGGCAACCCACTGTTCCCCGGTAGGCCGTCATTGTAAATAAGAATTTGTTTTTAACTGACTTGCCTAGTTAAATAAAGGTTAAATAAAAATACAAAAATAAGCTGATTGTTCAATAATATTTTCATCAAAGATTTGTTTAGCATGAGTTGTAGATTTGTGGTCCAGTCGTCTCTATTTAATCCAAGTAAAAATAGCATTTGTCATCCCTGACAGCTATGATATCATTGTTTTTGATGATATACAATAGTCATAAAATAGATTGAGTACTTTCCAGGAGGAAGTTGGACCCCAGCATGGTCAATGTATTGGAAAATCTCTGAAAGGAAGCGTCTATCTCCAACATATGAAGGATGGCATTGCATGAATGTCCTTTGTCATTAATATCTCCTCACTCTGTTACACACGTGGCTTCCTCGGACACTGTGGACGACATTACAGGTGCTTCCACTCACATTGGAAACACTAACACTGATGGTATATTTCAGGAAAAGAAATTGGAACAGTTGGCAAATAAAACCTTTACACACACAATGGAGTCAAGCAGAGCACACATGAGGACATTATTTAATGCCGTCTTTGGCCAATAAGCTGTTACAATATATTTTCTTAATGTTCTCACAATTTCATAGACGCTACATTTTACATAGAAAGTGCCATCTACTTTATTTCACATTGTTGGGATGTAGAATTCTAGTTCCAAACATTCTCAAATTAACTGTATTTCGGCTCTGTTGCAAAGCATGTTTATTTGTGTTTTTTTGGGGGTGATCAACTATGCCACATCCTGTATGCAAATTATTGTGGTTGGGAGTTTTCCTTCTTTCATGAGTCAGGAGCGGTCTGGGGGAAAAAAACTGTTGTGAGTGGCGAGAAAAGGTCAGAGAGCACCTGAGTGGTCACTCTCGGTCTGAGTCAAAGTCTGTGTCTCAAACCAGATTAACTCTGCCCAACGGTAGATGACCAGCCTGTCTGTGCCCAAAGACCTTACAACTAGCAATGCAACAAACCAAAAAATGCAAGGACACCTAAACTTTAAGGACAGACAGACTGAATTCTGCAAACAAAAAATTATTAAATGCCTTTGTTGTGCCTGTTATGTATGTTATGCATGTTGTGTCTGTTATGTGTTTGTTAAGCCTGTTGTGCCAGTTATGTCTGTCATGCGTCTGCTGTGTCTGTTGTGTATGTTATGCGTCTGCTGTGTCTGTTGTGTTTGTTATGACTGTTACACCTTTGTTATGTCTGTTATACCGTGGTTGTGTGTGTTATGTCTGCTGTGTCTGTTATGTCTGTTATAACGTTGTTACGCCTGTTATGTTTGTTATGTCTGCTGTGTCTGTTATGTCTGTTATAACGTTGTTACACCAGTTATGTCTGTTATGTCTGCTGTGTCTGTTATATCTTTGTTATGTCTGTTATATCTTTGTTATGTCTGTTATACGTTTGTTAATTCTGTTCTATCTGTTAAATCTTCATTATGTCTGTTGTGGCGGTTGTGTCTGTTATACATGTGTTATGTATGTTATGTCTGTTGTGTCTGTTATACAGGTGTTATGTATGTTATGTCTGTTATGTATGTCATACCGTCGTTGTGTCTATTGTGTCTGTTTTACATGTGTTGTGTCTGTTGTGTATGTTGTGCCGGTTATGCCTTTGTTATGTTTGCTATGTCTGTTGTTTCTGGTGTGTCTGTTGTGTCTGTTAAACCTTGGTTACGTGTGTTATGCCTTTGTTGTGCCTGTTATGTCTGCCTTGAATATTATGTCTGTTTTACATGTGTTATGTCTGTTATACCTTTGTTATGTATGTTATGTCGGGTTATGTCTGTTATGTCTGTTATGCTGTTGTTGTGTCTGTTATGTCTTGTATGCCTGTTATGCCTTGTTGTGTCTGTTATGGTTTTTGTGTATATTATGTCGGTTATGTCTGTTATGCCTCTGTTATGTCTGTTATGCCTTTGTTATGTCTGTTGTGTATATTATGTCGGTTATGTCTGTTGTGTCTGCTTTGTCTCTTATGTATGTTATACCTGTTATACATTTGCTGTGTCTGTTATGTCTGTTA